>NW_026691134.1:300000-486409 GCF_020826845.1 Diceros bicornis minor | reverse complement strand
CCTCAGGCAGAGGGCCTCCCGCGTGCCCTCCATGGCGGGTTTCTCCCCGGAGCCGTGGCCTGGGCACTAGGAAGGCCGGGCCTCCCCGACTCCCGGGAGGAGGGGCTAGCCCACTTGCGCCCTGGCCCCCAAACCCTCTGGTGCCATCTGCCTGTCTCGGCACTTCTGACTCCACAGAGCCTTTCCTACATCTGGGCTGCCTGCCGTGGCAAAGTGCAGGCGTGGGGTGAGGCCATGGCTTTGTCTTTCCAGGAAAAAATGAGCCCCTGGCCGAAGCAGCAGGCCCAGGCAGAGCCTTGAGCTTGAAGCCCAGTAGGTCTGTGGCCCTCAGGGCCAGAGCCATGCTTTCAAGGCAGGGAAGCGGCCTGCAAGCTGAGTGGGAGTGGGGGAGGGGAGGGAGACAGCTGAAGCCGAGTCCAGAAGGGCGGCGATGGAAGAGCTGCAGCTGGGTCAGAGCCTGGAGGGAGGGCGGGGCCTTCACTGAGGAACCCCCCGCCCCCCGAGGCCAGCCCTAGGCCCCGGCCAGCCCTAGGCCCCGGCGGTCGCGCATGCGCCCTTGGCCTGTGCGGTGTGTGGGGGGTTGAACCCAAGCCCGCAGGGCTCCCGGAGCGGCCAGAGAAAGAAGGGCCCATGGAGAGGTAGGCGAGGTGGGCAGGGGGCGCCACCTTACTCTCCTCAGCTCCCTGAGGGAGAGAGAGAGAGACAGAGACAGAGAGAGAGATCCCTGACCTCTGAGTCTCTGCCTCCACCGCTGGCTGGTGCCAACTCACGCGCCATCCCACTTCCAGCCATCACCCCCACGCCTGCCCCGGGGCCAGCCCCACCACAGAGAGGCCGGTTGGTTCCTGCTCACCTCTGTGCCGTCCCTTCCCGACCTGACCCCAGTGCAGGGGATAAGCTTCAGACAAGTCTTTCCATGTCCCTCTGCATGACAATAGACTTCCTCCCCTCTCCCATTCCACAGGCCCACCCACCCGGGACATCCACCTTTGTCATTAGCTCAGGAGAGGATGCAAGATGAGAATCTCTGCTATTGTGTGGGGAGACTCAGTTTCCCGGGTTTCCCCCATGGACACATGTTCTTCAGCTGGGTCTGATTTTCTCCAGACAAGCTGTCTTGGGAAGGATTTGGCCAGCCCTAAGAACCTGAAGGGAAAGGGCGGAGGGGGGTTCTCTCTCTGCCCCCGACAGCCCCGAGCTGGGTCGGTCCCTCAGACCTGGCCAGGGGCAGCCCATCCCCCGGCGCCCTTCCCCGGGGCATCCAAGGGCAGGCTCGGCGCCAGCCCCACCCCGCTCGCCACTGCCCGACCATCGTCCTCCCTCGGGGGGCCTGGGCAGGACAGGGACCCGGCTGTGGGAGGCCTCCAGATCTCAGGCCTGGCACACCGTTTACCAGGCTGCTTCCTCCTCTGACGGGGGCCCAGCACACGCCCCAGGAGACTTGGCAGCCGCCCCCAGGGCTCTATCCTCTGCAACTCGTCCCCTTGGAAGGGGCCTGGCCCAGGTGCCAGGTTCGGCTGGTCGGCCAGCCTCCTTTGGAGAAAGCAGGCAAGCCGAGCCAGGCTTGCAGTGGCCCTGGCGTGACACCTGCCACCTCAGGCAGAGGGCCTCCCGCGTGCCCTCCATGGCGGGTTTCTCCCCGGAGCCGTGGCCTGGGCACTAGGAAGGCCGGGCCTCCCCGACTCCCGGGAGGAGGGGCTAGCCCACTTGCGCCCTGGCCCCCAAACCCTCTGGTGCCATCTGCCTGTCTCGGCACTTCTGACTCCACAGAGCCTTTCCTACATCTGGGCTGCCTGCCGTGGCAAAGTGCAGGCGTGGGGTGAGGCCATGGCTTTGTCTTTCCAGGAAAAAATGAGCCCCTGGCCGAAGCAGCAGGCCCAGGCAGAGCCTTGAGCTTGAAGCCCAGTAGGTCTGTGGCCCTCAGGGCCAGAGCCATGCTTTCAAGGCAGGGAAGCGGCCTGCAAGCTGAGTGGGAGTGGGGGAGGGGAGGGAGACAGCTGAAGCCGAGTCCAGAAGGGCGGCGATGGAAGAGCTGCAGCTGGGTCAGAGCCTGGAGGGAGGGCGGGGCCTTCACTGAGGACCCCCCCCCCCCCCCCCCGAGACCAGCCCTAGGCCCCGGCGGTCGCGCATGCGCCCTTGGCCTGTGCGGTGTGTGGGGGCTTGAACCCAAGCCCGCAGGGCTCCCGGAGCGGCCAGAGAAAGAAGGGCCCATGGAGAGGTAGGCGAGGTGGGCAGGGGGCGCCACCTTACTCTCCTCAGCTCCCTGAGGGAGAGAGAGAGAGACAGAGACAGAGAGAGAGATCCCTGACCTCTGAGTCTCTGCCTCCACCGCTGGCTGGTGCCAACTCACGCGCCATCCCACTTCCAGCCATCACCCCCACGCCTGCCCCGGGGCCAGCCCCACCACAGAGAGGCCGGTTGGTTCCTGCTCACCTCTGTGCCGTCCCTTCCCGACCTGACCCCAGTGCAGGGGATAAGCTTCAGACAAGTCTTTCCATGTCCCTCTGCATGACAATAGACTTCCTCCCCTCTCCCATTCCACAGGCCCACCCACCCGGGACATCCACCTTTGTCATTAGCTCAGGAGAGGATGCAAGATGAGAATCTCTGCTATTGTGTGGGGAGACTCAGTTTCCCGGGTTTCCCCCATGGACACATGTTCTTCAGCTGGGTCTGATTTTCTCCAGACAAGCTGTCTTTGGAAGGATTTGGCGAGCCCTAAGAACCTGAAGGGAAAGGGCGGAGGGGGGTTCTCTCTCTGCCCCCGACAGCCCCGAGCTGGGTCGGTCCCTCAGACCTGGCCAGGGGCAGCCCATCCCCCGGCGCCCTTCCCTGGGGCATCCAAGGGCAGGCTCGGCGCCAGCCCCACCCCGCTCGCCACTGCCCTACCATCGTCCTCCCTCGGGGGGCCTGGGCAGGACAGGGACCCGGCTGTGGGAGGCCTCCAGATCTCAGGCCTGGCACACCGTTTACCAGGCTGCTTCCTCCTCTGACGGGGGCCCAGCACACGCCCCAGGAGACTTGGCAGCCGTCCCCAGGGCTCTATCCTCTGCAACTCGTCCCCTTGGAAGGGGCCTGGCCCAGGTGCCAGGTTCGGCTGGTCGGCCAGCCTCCTTTGGAGAAAGCAGGCAAGCCGAGCCAGGCTTGCAGTGGCCCTGGCGTGACACCTGCCACCTCAGGCAGAGGGCCTCCCGCGTGCCCTCCATGGCGGGTTTCTCCCCGGAGCCGTGGCCTGGGCACTAGGAAGGCCGGGCCTCCCCGACTCCCGGGAGGAGGGGCTAGCCCACTTGCGCCCTGGCCCCCAAACCCTCTGGTGCCATCTGCCTGTCTCGGCACTTCTGACTCCACAGAGCCTTTCCTACATCTGGGCTGCCTGCCGTGGCAAAGTGCAGGCATGGGGTGAGGCCATGGCTTTGTCTTTCCAGGAAAAAATGAGCCCCTGGCCGAAGCAGCAGGCCCAGGCAGAGCCTTGAGCTTGAAGCCCAGTAGGTTTGTGGCCCTCAGGGCCAGAGCCATGCTTTCAAGGCAGGGAAGCGGCCTGCAAGCTGAGTGGGAGTGGGGGAGGGGAGGGAGACAGCTGAAGCCGAGTCCAGAAGGGCGGCGATGGAAGAGCTGCAGCTGGGTCAGAGCCTGGAGGGAGGGCGGGGCCTTCACTGAGGACCCCCCCCCCCCCCCCCCCCCGAGACCAGCCCTAGGCCCCGGCGGTCGCGCATGCGCCCTTGGCCTGTGCGGTGTGTGGGGGCTTGAACCCAAGCCCGCAGGGCTCCCGGAGCGGCCAGAGAAAGAAGGGCCCATGGAGAGGTAGGCGAGGTGGGCAGGGGGCGCCACCTTACTCTCCTCAGCTCCCTGAGGGAGAGAGAGAGAGACAGAGACAGAGAGAGAGATCCCTGACCTCTGAGTCTCTGCCTCCACCGCTGGCTGGTGCCAACTCACGCGCCATCCCACTTCCAGCCATCACCCCCACGCCTGCCCCGGGGCCAGCCCCACCACAGAGAGGCCGGTTGGTTCCTGCTCACCTCTGTGCCGTCCCTTCCCGACCTGACCCCAGTGCAGGGGATAAGCTTCAGACAAGTCTTTCCATGTCCCTCTGCATGACAATAGACTTCCTCCCCTCTCCCATTCCACAGGCCCACCCACCCGGGACATCCACCTTTGTCATTAGCTCAGGAGAGGATGCAAGATGAGAATCTCTGCTATTGTGTGGGGAGACTCAGTTTCCCGGGTTTCCCCCATGGACACATGTTCTTCAGCTGGGTCTGATTTTCTCCAGACAAGCTGTCTTGGGAAGGATTTGGCCAGCCCTAAGAACCTGAAGGGAAAGGGCGGAGGGGGGTTCTCTCTCTGCCCCCGACAGCCCCGAGCTGGGTCGGTCCCTCAGACCTGGCCAGGGGCAGCCCATCCCCCGGCGCCCTTCCCCGGGGCATCCAAGGGCAGGCTCGGCGCCAGCCCCACCCCGCTCGCCACTGCCCGACCATCGTCCTCCCTCGGGGGGCCTGGGCAGGACAGGGACCCGGCTGTGGGAGGCCTCCAGATCTCAGGCCTGGCACACCGTTTACCAGGCTGCTTCCTCCTCTGACGGGGGCCCAGCACACGCCCCAGGAGACTTGGCAGCCGCCCCCAGGGCTCTATCCTCTGCAACTCGTCCCCTTGGAAGGGGCCTGGCCCAGGTGCCAGGTTCGGCTGGTCGGCCAGCCTCCTTTGGAGAAAGCAGGCAAGCCGAGCCAGGCTTGCAGTGGCCCTGGCGTGACACCTGCCACCTCAGGCAGAGGGCCTCCCGCGTGCCCTCCATGGCGGGTTTCTCCCCGGAGCCGTGGCCTGGGCACTAGGAAGGCCGGGCCTCCCCGACTCCCGGGAGGAGGGGCTAGCCCACTTGCGCCCTGGCCCCCAAACCCTCTGGTGCCATCTGCCTGTCTCGGCACTTCTGACTCCACAGAGCCTTTCCTACATCTGGGCTGCCTGCCGTGGCAAAGTGCAGGCGTGGGGTGAGGCCATGGCTTTGTCTTTCCAGGAAAAAATGAGCCCCTGGCCGAAGCAGCAGGCCCAGGCAGAGCCTTGAGCTTGAAGCCCAGTAGGTCTGTGGCCCTCAGGGCCAGAGCCATGCTTTCAAGGCAGGGAAGCGGCCTGCAAGCTGAGTGGGAGTGGGGGAGGGGAGGGAGACAGCTGAAGCCGAGTCCAGAAGGGCGGCGATGGAAGAGCTGCAGCTGGGTCAGAGCCTGGAGGGAGGGCGGGGCCTTCACTGAGGACCCCCCCCCCCCCCCCGAGACCAGCCCTAGGCCCCGGCGGTCGCGCATGCGCCCTTGGCCTGTGCGGTGTGTGGGGGCTTGAACCCAAGCCCGCAGGGCTCCCGGAGCGGCCAGAGAAAGAAGGGCCCATGGAGAGGTAGGCGAGGTGGGCAGGGGGCGCCACCTTACTCTCCTCAGCTCCCTGAGGGAGAGAGACAGAGACAGAGACAGAGAGAGAGATCCCTGACCTCTGAGTCTCTGCCTCCACCGCTGGCTGGTGCCAACTCACGCGCCATCCCACTTCCAGCCATCACCCCCACGCCTGCCCCGGGGCCAGCCCCACCACAGAGAGGCCGGTTGGTTCCTGCTCACCTCTGTGCCGTCCCTTCCCGACCTGACCCCAGTGCAGGGGATAAGCTTCAGACAAGTCTTTCCATGTCCCTCTGCATGACAATAGACTTCCTCCCCTCTCCCATTCCACAGGCCCACCCACCCGGGACATCCACCTTTGTCATTAGCTCAGGAGAGGATGCAAGATGAGAATCTCTGCTATTGTGTGGGGAGACTCAGTTTCCCGGGTTTCCCCCATGGACACATGTTCTACAGCTGGGTCTGATTTTCTCCAGTCAAGCTGTCTTGGGAAGGATTTGGCCAGCCCTAAGAACCTGAAGGGAAAGGGCGGAGGGGGGTTCTCTCTCTGCCCCCGACAGCCCCGAGCTGGGTCGGTCCATCAGACCTGGCCAGGGGCAGCCCATCCCCCGGCGCCCTTCCCCGGGGCATCCAAGGGCAGGCTCGGCGCCAGCCCCACCCCGCTCGCCACTGCCCGACCATCGTCCTCCCTCGGGGGGCCTGGGCAGGACAGGGACCCGGCTGTGGGAGGCCTCCAGATCTCAGGCCTGGCACACCGTTTACCAGGCTGCTTCCTCCTCTGACGGGGGCCCAGCACACGCCCCAGGAGACTTGGCAGCCGCCCCCAGGGCTCTATCCTCTGCAACTCGTCCCCTTGGAAGGGGCCTGGCCCAGGTGCCAGGTTCGGCTGGTCGGCCAGCCTCCTTTGGAGAAAGCAGGCAAGCCGAGCCAGGCTTGCAGTGGCCCTGGCGTGACACCTGCCACCTCAGGCAGAGGGCCTCCCGCGTGCCCTCCATGGCGGGTTTCTCCCCGGAGCCGTGGCCTGGGCACTAGGAAGGCCGGGCCTCCCCGACTCCCGGGAGGAGGGGCTAGCCCAGTTGCGCCCTGGCCCCCAAACCCTCTGGTGCCATCTGCCTGTCTCGGCACTTCTGACTCCACAGAGCCTTTCCTACATCTGGGCTGCCTGCCGTGGCAAAGTGCAGGCGTGGGGTGAGGCCATGGCTTTGTCTTTCCAGGAAAAAATGAGCCCCTGGCCGAAGCAGCAGGCCCAGGCAGAGCCTTGAGCTTGAAGCCCAGTAGGTCTGTGGCCCTCAGGGCCAGAGCCATGCTTTCAAGGCAGGGAAGCGGCCTGCAAGCTGAGTGGGAGTGGGGGAGGGGAGGGAGACAGCTGAAGCCGAGTCCAGAAGGGCGGCGATGGAAGAGCTGCAGCTGGGTCAGAGCCTGGAGGGAGGGCGCGGCCAGCCCTAGGCCCCGGCGGTCGCGCATGCGCCCTTGGCCTGTGCGGTGTGTGGGGGCTTGAACCCAAGCCCGCAGGGCTCCCGGAGCGGCCAGAGAAAGAAGGGCCCATGGAGAGGTAGGCGAGGTGGGCAGGGGGCGCCACCTTACTCTCCTCAGCTCCCTGAGGGAGAGAGAGAGAGACAGAGACAGAGAGAGAGATCCCTGACCTCTGAGTCTCTGCCTCCACCGCTGGCTGGTGCCAACTCACGCGCCATCCCACTTCCAGCCATCACCCCCACGCCTGCCCCGGGGCCAGCCCCACCACAGAGAGGCCGGTTGGTTCCTGCTCACCTCTGTGCCGTCCCTTCCCGACCTGACCCCAGTGCAGGGGATAAGCTTCAGACAAGTCTTTCCATGTCCCTCTGCATGACAATAGACTTCCTCCCCTCTCCCATTCCACAGGCCCACCCACCCGGGACATCCACCTTTGTCATTAGCTCAGGAGAGGATGCAAGATGAGAATCTCTGCTATTGTGTGGGGAGACTCAGTTTCCCGGGTTTCCCCCATGGACACATGTTCTTCAGCTGGGTCTGATTTTCTCCAGACAAGCTGTCTTGGGAAGGATTTGGCCAGCCCTAAGAACCTGAAGGGAAAGGGCGGAGGGGGGTTCTCTCTCTGCCCCCGACAGCCCCGAGCTGGGTCGGTCCCTCAGACCTGGCCAGGGGCAGCCCATCCCCCGGCGCCCTTCCCCGGGGCATCCAAGGGCAGGCTCGGCGCCAGCCCCACCCCGCTCGCCACTGCCCGACCATCGTCCTCCCTCGGGGGGCCTGGGCAGGACAGGGACCCGGCTGTGGGAGGCCTCCAGATCTCAGGCCTGGCACACCGTTTACCAGGCTGCTTCCTCCTCTGACGGGGGCCCAGCACACGCCCCAGGAGACTTGGCAGCCGCCCCCAGGGCTCTATCCTCTGCAACTCGTCCCCTTGGAAGGGGCCTGGCCCAGGTGCCAGGTTCGGCTGGTCGGCCAGCCTCCTTTGGAGAAAGCAGGCAAGCCGAGCCAGGCTTGCAGTGGCCCTGGCGTGACACCTGCCACCTCAGGCAGAGGGCCTCCCGCGTGCCCTCCATGGCGGGTTTCTCCCCGGAGCCGTGGCCTGGGCACTAGGAAGGCCGGGCCTCCCCGACTCCCGGGAGGAGGGGCTAGCCCACTTGCGCCCTGGCCCCCAAACCCTCTGGTGCCATCTGCCTGTCTCGGCACTTCTGACTCCACAGAGCCTTTCCTACATCTGGGCTGCCTGCCGTGGCAAAGTGCAGGCGTGGGGTGAGGCCATGGCTTTGTCTTTCCAGGAAAAAATGAGCCCCTGGCCGAAGCAGCAGGCCCAGGCAGAGCCTTGAGCTTGAAGCCCAGTAGGTTTGTGGCCCTCAGGGCCAGAGCCATGCTTTCAAGGCAGGGAAGCGGCCTGCAAGCTGAGTGGGAGTGGGGGAGGGGAGGGAGACAGCTGAAGCCGAGTCCAGAAGGGCGGCGATGGAAGAGCTGCAGCTGGGTCAGAGCCTGGAGGGAGGGCGGGGCCTTCACTGAGGACCCCCCCCCCCCCCCCGAGACCAGCCCTAGGCCCCGGCGGTCGCGCATGCGCCCTTGGCCTGTGCGGTGTGTGGGGGCTTGAACCCAAGCCCGCAGGGCTCCCGGAGCGGCCAGAGAAAGAAGGGCCCATGGAGAGGTAGGCGAGGTGGGCAGGGGGCGCCACCTTACTCTCCTCAGCTCCCTGAGGGAGAGAGAGAGAGACAGAGACAGAGAGAGAGATCCCTGACCTCTGAGTCTCTGCCTCCACCGCTGGCTGGTGCCAACTCACGCGCCATCCCACTTCCAGCCATCACCCCCACGCCTGCCCCGGGGCCAGCCCCACCACAGAGAGGCCGGTTGGTTCCTGCTCACCTCTGTGCCGTCCCTTCCCGACCTGACCCCAGTGCAGGGGATAAGCTTCAGACAAGTCTTTCCATGTCCCTCTGCATGACAATAGACTTCCTCCCCTCTCCCATTCCACAGGCCCACCCACCCGGGACATCCACCTTTGTCATTAGCTCAGGAGAGGATGCAAGATGAGAATCTCTGCTATTGTGTGGGGAGACTCAGTTTCCCGGGTTTCCCCCATGGACACATGTTCTTCAGCTGGGTCTGATTTTCTCCAGACAAGCTGTCTTGGGAAGGATTTGGCCAGCCCTAAGAACCTGAAGGGAAAGGGCGGAGGGGGGTTCTCTCTCTGCCCCCGACAGCCCCGAGCTGGGTCGGTCCCTCAGACCTGGCCAGGGGCAGCCCATCCCCCGGCGCCCTTCCCCGGGGCATCCAAGGGCAGGCTCGGCGCCAGCCCCACCCCGCTCGCCACTGCCCGACCATCGTCCTCCCTCGGGGGGCCTGGGCAGGACAGGGACCCGGCTGTGGGAGGCCTCCAGATCTCAGGCCTGGCACACCGTTTACCAGGCTGCTTCCTCCTCTGACGGGGGCCCAGCACACGCCCCAGGAGACTTGGCAGCCGCCCCCAGGGCTCTATCCTCTGCAACTCGTCCCCTTGGAAGGGGCCTGGCCCAGGTGCCAGGTTCGGCTGGTCGGCCAGCCTCCTTTGGAGAAAGCAGGCAAGCCGAGCCAGGCTTGCAGTGGCCCTGGCGTGACACCTGCCACCTCAGGCAGAGGGCCTCCCGCGTGCCCTCCATGGCGGGTTTCTCCCCGGAGCCGTGGCCTGGGCACTAGGAAGGCCGGGCCTCCCCGACTCCCGGGAGGAGGGGCTAGCCCACTTGCGCCCTGGCCCCCAAACCCTCTGGTGCCATCTGCCTGTCTCGGCACTTCTGACTCCACAGAGCCTTTCCTACATCTGGGCTGCCTGCCGTGGCAAAGTGCAGGCGTGTGGTGAGGCCATGGCTTTGTCTTTCCAGGAAAAAATGAGCCCCTGGCCGAAGCAGCAGGCCCAGGCAGAGCCTTGAGCTTGAAGCCCAGTAGGTCTGTGGCCCTCAGGGCCAGAGCAATGCTTTCAAGGCAGGGAAGCGGCCTGCAAGCTGAGTGGGAGTGGGGGAGGGGAGGGAGACAGCTGAAGCCGAGTCCAGAAGGGCGGCGATGGAAGAGCTGCAGCTGGGTCAGAGCCTGGAGGGAGGGCGGGGCCTTCACTGAGGACCCCCCCCCCCCCCCCCGAGACCAGCCCTAGGCCCCGGCGGTCGCGCATGCGCCCTTGGCCTGTGCGGTGTGTGGGGGCTTGAACCCAAGCCCGCAGGGCTCCCGGAGCGGCCAGAGAAAGAAGGGCCCATGGAGAGGTAGGCGAGGTGGGCAGGGGGCGCCACCTTACTCTCCTCAGCTCCCTGAGGGAGAGAGAGAGAGACAGAGACAGAGAGAGAGATCCCTGACCTCTGAGTCTCTGCCTCCACCGCTGGCTGGTGCCAACTCACGCGCCATCCCACTTCCAGCCATCACCCCCACGCCTGCCCCGGGGCCAGCCCCACCACAGAGAGGCCGGTTGGTTCCTGCTCACCTCTGTGCCGTCCCTTCCCGACCTGACCCCAGTGCAGGGGATAAGCTTCAGACAAGTCTTTCCATGTCCCTCTGCATGACAATAGACTTCCTCCCCTCTCCCATTCCACAGGCCCACCCACCCGGGACATCCACCTTTGTCATTAGCTCAGGAGAGGATGCAAGATGAGAATCTCTGCTATTGTGTGGGGAGACTCAGTTTCCCGGGTTTCCCCCATGGACACATGTTCTTCAGCTGGGTCTGATTTTCTCCAGACAAGCTGTCTTGGGAAGGATTTGGCCAGC
This sequence comes from Diceros bicornis minor, assembly GCF_020826845.1. NCBI lineage: Eukaryota > Metazoa > Chordata > Mammalia > Perissodactyla > Rhinocerotidae > Diceros > Diceros bicornis. The sequence goes on along the minus strand of NW_026691134.1, from coordinate 475,829 downwards.
CCTAAGAACCTGAAGGGAAAGGGCGGAGGGGGGTTCTCTCTCTGCCCCCGACAGCCCCGAGCTGGGTCGGTCCCTCAGACCTGGCCAGGGGCAGCCCATCCCCCGGCGCCCTTCCCCGGGGCATCCAAGGGCAGGCTCGGCGCCAGCCCCACCCCGCTCGCCACTGCCCGACCATCGTCCTCCCTCGGGGGGCCTGGGCAGGACAGGGACCCGGCTGTGGGAGGCCTCCAGATCTCAGGCCTGGCACACCGTTTACCAGGCTGCTTCCTCCTCTGACGGGGGCCCAGCACACGCCCCAGGAGACTTGGCAGCCGCCCCCAGGGCTCTATCCTCTGCAACTCGTCCCCTTGGAAGGGGCCTGGCCCAGGTGCCAGGTTCGGCTGGTCGGCCAGCCTCCTTTGGAGAAAGCAGGCAAGCCGAGCCAGGCTTGCAGTGGCCCTGGCGTGACACCTGCCACCTCAGGCAGAGGGCCTCCCGCGTGCCCTCCATGGCGGGTTTCTCCCCGGAGCCGTGGCCTGGGCACTAGGAAGGCCGGGCCTCCCCGACTCCCGGGAGGAGGGGCTAGCCCACTTGCGCCCTGGCCCCCAAACCCTCTGGTGCCATCTGCCTGTCTCGGCACTTCTGACTCCACAGAGCCTTTCCTACATCTGGGCTGCCTGCCGTGGCAAAGTGCAGGCGTGGGGTGAGGCCATGGCTTTGTCTTTCCAGGAAAAAATGAGCCCCTGGCCGAAGCAGCAGGCCCAGGCAGAGCCTTGAGCTTGAAGCCCAGTAGGTCTGTGGCCCTCAGGGCCAGAGCAATGCTTTCAAGGCAGGGAAGCGGCCTGCAAGCTGAGTGGGAGTGGGGGAGGGGAGGGAGACAGCTGAAGCCGAGTCCAGAAGGGCGGCGATGGAAGAGCTGCAGCTGGGTCAGAGCCTGGAGGGAGGGCGGGGCCTTCACTGAGGACCCCCCCCCCCCCCAGACCAGCCCTAGGCCCCGGCGGTCGCGCATGCGCCCTTGGCCTGTGCGGTGTGTGGGGGCTTGAACCCAAGCCCGCAGGGCTCCCGGAGCGGCCAGAGAAAGAAGGGCCCATGGAGAGGTAGGCGAGGTGGGCAGGGGGCGCCACCTTACTCTCCTCAGCTCCCTGAGGGAGAGAGAGAGAGACAGAGACAGAGAGAGAGATCCCTGACCTCTGAGTCTCTGCCTCCACCGCTGGCTGGTGCCAACTCACGTGCCATCCCACTTCCAGCCATCACCCCCACGCCTGCCCCTGGGCCAGCCCCACCACAGAGAGGCCGGTTGGTTCCTGCTCACCTCTGTGCCGTCCCTTCCCGACCTGACCCCAGTGCAGGGGATAAGCTTCAGACAAGTCTTTCCATGTCCCTCTGCATGACAATAGACTTCCTCCCCTCTCCCATTCCACAGGCCCACCCACCCGGGACATCCACCTTTGTCATTAGCTCAGGAGAGGATGCAAGATGAGAATCTCTGCTATTGTGTGGGGAGACTCAGTTTCCCGGGTTTCCCCCATGGACACATGTTCTTCAGCTGGGTCTGATTTTCTCCAGACAAGCTGTCTTGGGAAGGATTTGGCCAGCCCTAAGAACCTGAAGGGAAAGGGCGGAGGGGGGTTCTCTCTCTGCCCCCGACAGCCCCGAGCTGGGTCGGTCCCTCAGACCTGGCCAGGGGCAGCCCATCCCCCGGCGCCCTTCCCCGGGGCATCCAAGGGCAGGCTCGGCGCCAGCCCCACCCCGCTCGCCACTGCCCGACCATCGTCCTCCCTCGGGGGGCCTGGGCAGGACAGGGACCCGGCTGTGGGAGGCCTCCAGATCTCAGGCCTGGCACACCGTTTACCAGGCTGCTTCCTCCTCTGACGGGGGCCCAGCACACGCCCCAGGAGACTTGGCAGCTGCCCCCAGGGCTCTATCCTCTGCAACTCGTCCCCTAGGAAGGGGCCTGGCCCAGGTGCCAGGTTCGGCTGGTCGGCCAGCCTCCTTTGGAGAAAGCAGGCAAGCCGAGCCAGGCTTGCAGTGGCCCTGGCGTGACACCTGCCACCTCAGGCAGAGGGCCTCCCGCGTGCCCTCCATGGCGGGTTTCTCCCCGGAGCCGTGGCCTGGGCACTAGGAAGGCCGGGCCTCCCCGACTCCCGGGAGGAGGGGCTAGCCCACTTGCGCCCTGGCCCCCAAACCCTCTGGTGCCATCTGCCTGTCTCGGCACTTCTGAATCCACAGAGCCTTTCCTACATCTGGGCTGCCTGCCGTGGCAAAGTGCAGGCGTGGGGTGAGGCCATGGCTTTGTCTTTCCAGGAAAAAATGAGCCCCTGGCCGAAGCAGCAGGCCCAGGCAGAGCCTTGAGCTTGAAGCCCAGTAGGTCTGTGGCCCTCAGGGCCAGAGCCATGCTTTCAAGGCAGGGAAGCGGCCTGCAAGCTGAGTGGGAGTGGGGGAGGGGAGGGAGACAGCTGAAGCCGAGTCCAGAAGGGCGGCGATGGAAGAGCTGCAGCTGGGTCAGAGCCTGGAGGGAGGGCGGGGCCTTCACTGAGGACCCCCCCCCCCCCCCGAGGCCAGCCCCTAGGCCCCGGCGGTCGCGCATGCGCCCTTGGCCTGTGCGGTGTGTGGGGGCTTGAACCCAAGCCCCGCAGGGCTCCCGGAGCGGCCAGAGAAAGAAGGGCCCATGGAGAGGTAGGCGAGGTGGGCAGGGGGCGCCACCTTACTCTCCTCAGCTCCCTGAGGGAGAGAGACAGAGACAGAGACAGAGAGAGAGATCCCTGACCTCTGAGTCTCTGCCTCCACCGCTGGCTGGTGCCAACTCACGCGCCATCCCACTTCCAGCCATCACCCCCACGCCTGCCCCGGGGCCAGCCCCACCACAGAGAGGCCGGTTGGTTCCTGCTCACCTCTGTGCCGTCCCTTCCCGACCTGACCCCAGTGCAGGGGATAAGCTTCAGACAAGTCTTTCCATGTCCCTCTGCATGACAATAGACTTCCTCCCCTCTCCCATTCCACAGGCCCACCCACCCGGGACATCCACCTTTGTCATTAGCTCAGGAGAGGATGCAAGATGAGAATCTCTGCTATTGTGTGGGGAGACTCAGTTTCCCGGGTTTCCCCCATGGACACATGTTCTTCAGCTGGGTCTGATTTTCTCCAGACAAGCTGTCTTGGGAAGGATTTGGCCAGCCCTAAGAACCTGAAGGGAAAGGGCGGAGGGGGGTTCTCTCTCTGCCCCCGACAGCCCCGAGCTGGGTCGGTCCCTCAGACCTGGCCAGGGGCAGCCCATCCCCCGGCGCCCTTCCCCGGGGCATCCAAGGGCAGGCTCGGCGCCAGCCCCACCCCGCTCGCCACTGCCCGACCATCGTCCTCCCTCGGGGGGCCTGGGCAGGACAGGGACCCGGCTGTGGGAGGCCTCCAGATCTCAGGCCTGGCACACCGTTTACCAGGCTGCTTCCTCCTCTGACGGGGGCCCAGCACACGCCCCAGGAGACTTGGCAGCCGCCCCCAGGGCTCTATCCTCTGCAACTCGTCCCCTTGGAAGGGGCCTGGCCCAGGTGCCAGGGTCGGCTGGTCGGCCAGCCTCCTTTGGAGAAAGCAGGCAAGCCGAGCCAGGCTTGCAGTGGCCCTGGCGTGACACCTGCCACCTCAGGCAGAGGGCCTCCCGCGTGCCCTCCATGGCGGGTTTCTCCCCGGAGCCGTGGCCTGGGCACTAGGAAGGCCGGGCCTCCCCGACTCCCGGGAGGAGGGGCTAGCCCACTTGCGCCCTGGCCCCCAAACCCTCTGGTGCCATCTGCCTGTCTCGGCACTTCTGACTCCACAGAGCCTTTCCTACATCTGGGCTGCCTGCCGTGGCAAAGTGCAGGCGTGGGGTGAGGCCATGGCTTTGTCTTTCCAGGAAAAAATGAGCCCCTGGCCGAAGCAGCAGGCCCAGGCAGAGCCTTGAGCTTGAAGCCCAGTAGGTCTGTGGCCCTCAGGGCCAGAGCCATGCTTTCAAGGCAGGGAAGCGGCCTGCAAGCTGAGTGGGAGTGGGGGAGGGGAGGGAGACAGCTGAAGCCGAGTCCAGAAGGGCGGCGATGGAAGAGCTGCAGCTGGGTCAGAGCCTGGAGGGAGGGCGGGGCCTTCACTGAGGACCCCCCCCCCCGAGGCCAGCCCTAGGCCCCGGCGGTCGCGCATGCGCCCTTGGCCTGTGCGGTGTGTGGGGGCTTGAACCCAAGCCCGCAGGGCTCCCGGAGCGGCCAGAGAAAGAAGGGCCCATGGAGAGGTAGGCGAGGTGGGCAGGGGGCGCCACCTTACTCTCCTCAGCTCCCTGAGGGAGAGAGAGAGAGAGAGAGACAGAGAGAGAGATCCCTGACCTCTGAGTCTCTGCCTCCACCGCTGGCTGGTGCCAACTCACGCGCCATCCCACTTCCAGCCATCACCCCCACGCCTGCCCCGGGGCCAGCCCCACCACAGAGAGGCCGGTTGGTTCCTGCTCACCTCTGTGCCGTCCCTTCCCGACCTGACCCCAGTGCAGGGGATAAGCTTCAGACAAGTCTTTCCATGTCCCTCTGCATGACAATAGACTTCCTCCCCTCTCCCATTCCACAGGCCCACCCACCCGGGACATCCACCTTTGTCATTAGCTCAGGAGAGGATGCAAGATGAGAATCTCTGCTATTGTGTGGGGAGACTCAGTTTCCCGGGTTTCCCCCATGGACACATGTTCTTCAGCTGGGTCTGATTTTCTCCAGACAAGCTGTCTTGGGAAGGATTTGGCCAGCCCTAAGAACCTGAAGGGAAAGGGCGGAGGGGGGTTCTCTCTCTGCCCCCGACAGCCCCGAGCTGGGTCGGTCCCTCAGACCTGGCCAGGGGCAGCCCATCCCCCGGCGCCCTTCCCCGGGGCATCCAAGGGCAGGCTCGGCGCCAGCCCCACCCCGCTCGCCACTGCCCGACCATCGTCCTCCCTCGGGGGGCCTGGGCAGGACAGGGACCCGGCTGTGGGAGGCCTCCAGATCTCAGGCCTGGCACACCGTTTACCAGGCTGCTTCCTCCTCTGACGGGGGCCCAGCACACGCCCCAGGAGACTTGGCAGCCGCCCCCAGGGCTCTATCCTCTGCAACTCGTCCCCTTGGAAGGGGCCTGGCCCAGGTGCCAGGTTCGGCTGGTCGGCCAGCCTCCTTTGGAGAAAGCAGGCAAGCCGAGCCAGGCTTGCAGTGGCCCTGGCGTGACACCTGCCACCTCATGCAGAGGGCCTCCCGCGTGCCCTCCATGGCGGGTTTCTCCCCGGAGCCGTGGCCTGGGCACTAGGAAGGCCGGGCCTCCCCGACTCCCGGGAGGAGGGGCTAGCCCACTTGCGCCCTGGCCCCCAAACCCTCTGGTGCCATCTGCCTGTCTCGGCACTTCTGACTCCACAGAGCCTTTCCTACATCTGGGCTGCCTGCCGTGGCAAAGTGCAGGCGTGGGGTGAGGCCATGGCTTTGTCTTTCCAGGAAAAAATGAGCCCCTGGCCGAAGCAGCAGGCCCAGGCAGAGCCTTGAGCTTGAAGCCCAGTAGGTCTGTGGCCCTCAGGGCCAGACCCATGCTTTCAAGGCAGGGAAGCGGCCTGCAAGCTGAGTGGGAGTGGGGGAGGGGAGGGAGACAGCTGAAGCCGAGTCCAGAAGGGCGGCGATGGAAGAGCTGCAGCTGGGTCAGAGCCTGGAGGGAGGGCGGGGCCTTCACTGAGGACCCCCCCCCCCCATACCAGCCCTAGGCCCCGGCGGTCGCGCATGCGCCCTTGGCCTGTGCGGTGTGTGGGGGCTTGAACCCAAGCCCGCAGGGCTCCCGGAGCGGCCAGAGAAAGAAGGGCCCATGGAGAGGTAGGCGAGGTGGGCAGGGGGCGCCACCTTACTCTCCTCAGCTCCCTGAGGGAGAGAGAGAGAGACAGAGACAGAGAGAGAGATCCCTGACCTCTGAGTCTCTGCCTCCACCGCTGGCTGGTGCCAACTCAGGCGCCATCCCACTTCCAACCATCACCCCCACGCCTGCCCCGGGGCCAGCCCCACCACAGAGAGGCCGGTAGGTTCCTGCTCACCTCTGTGCCGTCCCTTCCGGACCTGACCCCAGTGCAGGGGATAAGCTTCAGACAAGTCTTTCCATGTCCCTCTGCATGACAATAGACTTCCTCCCCTCTCCCATTCCACAGGCCCACCCACCCGGGACATCCACCTTTGTCATTAGCTCAGGAGAGGATGCAAGATGAGAATCTCTGCTATTGTGTGGGGAGACTCAGTTTCCCGGGTTTCCCCCATGGACACATGTTCTTCAGCTGGGTCTGATTTTCTCCAGACAAGCTGTCTTGGGAAGGATTTGGCCAGCCCTAAGAACCTGAAGGGAAAGGGCGGAGGGGGGTTCTCTCTCTGCCCCCGACAGCCCCGAGCTGGGTCGGTCCCTCAGACCTGGCCAGGGGCAGCCCATCCCCCGGCGCCCTTCCCCGGGGCATCCAAGGGCAGGCTCGGCGCCAGCCCCACCCCGCTCGCCACTGCCCGACCATCGTCCTCCCTCGGGGGGCCTGGGCAGGACAGGGACCCGGCTGTGGGAGGCCTCCAGATCTCAGGCCTGGCACACCGTTTACCAGGCTGCTTCCTCCTCTGACGGGGGCCCAGCACACGCCCCAGGAGACTTGGCAGCCGCCCCCAGGGCTCTATCCTCTGCAACTCGTCCCCTTGGAAGGGGCCTGGCCCAGGTGCCAGGTTCGGCTGGTCGGCCAGCCTCCTTTGGAGAAAGCAGGCAAGCCGAGCCAGGCTTGCAGTGGCCCTGGCGTGACACCTGCCACCTCAGGCAGAGGGCCTCCCGCGTGCCCTCCATGGCGGGTTTCTCCCCGGAGCCGTGGCCTGGGCACTAGGAAGGCCGGGCCTCCCCGACTCCCGGGAGGAGGGGCTAGCCCAGTTGCGCCCTGGCCCCCAAACCCTCTGGTGCCATCTGCCTGTCTCGGCACTTCTGACTCCACAGAGCCTTTCCTACATCTGGGCTGCCTGCCGTGGCAAAGTGCAGGCGTGGGGTGAGGCCATGGCTTTGTCTTTCCAGGAAAAAATGAGCCCCTGGCCGAAGCAGCAGGCCCAGGCAGAGCCTTGAGCTTGAAGCCCAGTAGGTCTGTGGCCCTCAGGGCCAGAGCCATGCTTTCAAGGCAGGGAAGCGGCCTGCAAGCTGAGTGGGAGTGGGGGAGGGGAGGGAGACAGCTGAAGCCGAGTCCAGAAGGGCGGCGATGGAAGAGCTGCAGCTGGGTCAGAGCCTGGAGGGAGGGCGGGGCCTTCACTGAGGACCCCACGCCCCCCGAGGCCAGCCCTAGGCCCCGGCGGTCGCGCATGCGCCCTTAGCCTGTGCGGTGTGTGGGGGCTTGAACCCAAGCCCGCAGGGCTCCCGGAGCGGCCAGAGAAAGAAGGGCCCATGGAGAGGTAGGCGAGGTGGGCAGGGGGCGCCACCTTACTCTCCTCAGCTCCCTGAGGGAGAGAGACAGAGACAGAGACAGAGAGAGAGATCCCTGACCTCTGAGTCTCTGCCTCCACCGCTGGCTGGTGCCAACTCACGCGCCATCCCACTTCCAGCCATCACCCCCACGCCTGCCCCGGGGCCAGCCCCACCACAGAGAGGCCGGTTGGTTCCTGCTCACCTCTGTGCCGTCCCTTCCCGACCTGACCCCAGTGCAGGGGATAAGCTTCAGACAAGTCTTTCCATGTCCCTCTGCATGACAATAGACTTCCTCCCCTCTCCCATTCCACAGGCCCACCCACCCGGGACATCCACCTTTGTCATTAGCTCAGGAGAGGATGCAAGATGAGAATCTCTGCTATTGTGTGGGGAGACTCAGTTTCCCGGGTTTCCCCCATGGACACATGTTCTTCAGCTGGGTCTGATTTTCTCCAGACAAGCTGTCTTGGGAAGGATTTGGCCAGCCCTAAGAACCTGAAGGGAAAGGGCGGAGGGGGGTTCTCTCTCTGCCCCCGACAGCCCCGAGCTGGGTCGGTCCCTCAGACCTGGCCAGGGGCAGCCCATCCCCCGGCGCCCTTCCCCGGGGCATCCAAGGGCAGGCTCGGCGCCAGCCCCACCCCGCTCGCCACTGCCCGACCATCGTCCTCCCTCGGGGGGCCTGGGCAGGACAGGGACCCGGCTGTGGGAGGCCTCCAGATCTCAGGCCTGGCACACCGTTTACCAGGCTGCTTCCTCCTCTGACGGGGGCCCAGCACACGCCCCAGGAGACTTGGCAGCTGCCCCCAGGGCTCTATCCTCTGCAACTCGTCCCCTAGGAAGGGGCCTGGCCCAGGTGCCAGGTTCGGCTGGTCGGCCAGCCTCCTTTGGAGAAAGCAGGCAAGCCGAGCCAGGCTTGCAGTGGCCCTGGCGTGACACCTGCCACCTCAGGCAGAGGGCCTCCCGCGTGCCCTCCATGGCGGGTTTCTCCCCGGAGCCGTGGCCTGGGCACTAGGAAGGCCGGGCCTCCCCGACTCCCGGGAGGAGGGGCTAGCCCACTTGCGCCCTGGCCCCCAAACCCTCTGGTGCCATCTGCCTGTCTCGGCACTTCTGACTCCACAGAGCCTTTCCTACATCTGGGCTGCCTGCCGTGGCAAAGTGCAGGCGTGGGGTGAGGCCATGGCTTTGTCTTTCCAGGAAAAAATGAGCCCCTGGCCGAAGCAGCAGGCCCAGGCAGAGCCTTGAGCTTGAAGCCCAGTAGGGCTGTGGCCCTCAGGGCCAGACCCATGCTTTCAAGGCAGGGAAGCGGCCTGCAAGCTGAGTGGGAGTGGGGGAGGGGAGGGAGACAGCTGAAGCCGAGTCCAGAAGGGCGGCGATGGAAGAGCTGCAGCTGGGTCAGAGCCTGGAGGGAGGGCGGGGCCTTCACTGAGGACCCCCCCCCCCGAGGCCAGCCCTAGGCCCCGGCGGTCGCGCATGCGCCCTTGGCCTGTGCGGTGTGTGGGGGCTTGAACCCAAGCCCGCAGGGCTCCCGGAGCGGCCAGAGAAAGAAGGGCCCATGGAGAGGTAGGCGAGGTGGGCAGGGGGCGCCACCTTACTCTCCTCAGCTCCCTGAGGGAGAGAGACAGAGACAGAGACAGAGAGAGAGATCCCTGACCTCTGAGTCTCTGCCTCCACCGCTGGCTGGTGCCAACTCAGGCGCCATCCCACTTCCAGCCATCACCCCCACGCCTGCCCCGGGGCCAGCCCCACCACAGAGAGGCCGGTTGGTTCCTGCTCACCTCTGTGCCGTCCCTTCCCGACCTGACCCCAGTGCAGGGGATAAGCTTCAGACAAGTCTTTCCATGTCCCTCTGCATGACAATAGACTTCCTCCCCTCTCCCATTCCACAGGCCCACCCACCCGGGACATCCACCTTTGTCATTAGCTCAGGAGAGGATGCAAGATGAGAATCTCTGCTATTGTGTGGGGAGACTCAGTTTCCCGGGTTTCCCCCATGGACACATGTTCTTCAGCTGGGTCTGATTTTCTCCAGACAAGCTGTCTTGGGAAGGATTTGGCCAGCCCTAAGAACCTGAAGGGAAAGGGCGGAGGGGGGTTCTCTCTCTGCCCCCGACAGCCCCGAGCTGGGTCGGTCCCTCAGACCTGGCCAGGGGCAGCCCATCCCCCGGCGCCCTTCCCCGGGGCATCCAAGGGCAGGCTCGGCGCCAGCCCCACCCCGCTCGCCACTGCCCGACCATCGTCCTCCCTCGGGGGGCCTGGGCAGGACAGGGACCCGGCTGTGGGAGGCCTCCAGATCTCAGGCCTGGCACACCGTTTACCAGGCTGCTTCCTCCTCTGACGGGGGCCCAGCACACGCCCCAGGAGACTTGGCAGCCGCCCCCAGGGCTCTATCCTCTGCAACTCGTCCCCTAGGAAGGGGCCTGGCCCAGGTGCCAGGGTCGGCTGGTCGGCCAGCCTCCTTTGGAGAAAGCAGGCAAGCCGAGCCAGGCTTGCAGTGGCCCTGGCGTGACACCTGCCACCTCAGGCAGAGGGCCTCCCGCGTGCCCTCCATGGCGGGTTTCTCCCCGGAGCCGTGGCCTGGGCACTAGGAAGGCCGGGCCTCCCCGACTCCCGGGAGGAGGGGCTAGCCCACTTGCGCCCTGGCCCCCAAACCCTCTGGTGCCATCTGCCTGTCTCGGCACTTCTGACTCCACAGAGCCTTTCCTACATCTGGGCTGCCTGCCGTGGCAAAGTGCAGGCGTGGGGTGAGGCCATGGCTTTGTCTTTCCAGGAAAAAATGAGCCCCTGGCCGAAGCAGCAGGCCCAGGCAGAGCCTTGAGCTTGAAGCCCAGTAGGTCTGTGGCCCTCAGGGCCAGAGCCATGCTTTCAAGGCAGGGAAGCGGCCTGCAAGCTGAGTGGGAGTGGGGGAGGGGAGGGAGACAGCTGAAGCCGAGTCCAGAAGGGCGGCGATGGAAGAGCTGCAGCTGGGTCAGAGCCTGGAGGGAGGGCGGGGCCTTCACTGAGGACCCCCCCCCCCCCCGAGGCCAGCCCTAGGCCCCGGCGGTCGCGCATGCGCCCTTGGCCTGTGCGGTGTGTGGGGGCTTGAACCCAAGCCCGCATGGCTCCCGGAGCGGCCAGAGAAAGAAGGGCCCATGGAGAGGTAGGCGAGGTGGGCAGGGGGCGCCACCTTACTCTCCTCAGCTCCCTGAGGGAGAGAGAGAGAGAGAGAGACAGAGAGAGAGATCCCTGACCTCTGAGTCTCTGCCTCCACCGCTGGCTGGTGCCAACTCACGCGCCATCCCACTTCCAGCCATCACCCCCACGCCTGCCCCGGGGCCAGCCCCACCACAGAGAGGCCGGTTGGTTCCTGCTCACCTCTGTGCCGTCCCTTCCCGACCTGACCCCAGTGCAGGGGATAAGCTTCAGACAAGTCTTTCCATGTCCCTCTGCATGACAATAGACTTCCTCCCCTCTCCCATTCCACAGGCCCACCCACCCGGGACATCCACCTTTGTCATTAGCTCAGGAGAGGATGCAAGATGAGAATCTCTGCTATTGTGTGGGGAGACTCAGTTTCCCGGGTTTCCCCCATGGACACATGTTCTTCAGCTGGGTCTGATTTTCTCCAGACAAGCTGTCTTGGGAAGGATTTGGCCAGCCCTAAGAACCTGAAGGGAAAGGGCGGAGGGGGGTTCTCTCTCTGCCCCCGACAGCCCCGAGCTGGGTCGGTCCCTCAGACCTGGCCAGGGGCAGCCCATCCCCCGGCGCCCTTCCCCGGGGCATCCAAGGGCAGGCTCGGCGCCAGCCCCACCCCGCTCGCCACTGCCCGACCATCGTCCTCCCTCGGGGGGCCTGGGCAGGACAGGGACCCGGCTGTGGGAGGCCTCCAGATCTCAGGCCTGGCACACCGTTTACCAGGCTGCTTCCTCCTCTGACGGGGGCCCAGCACACGCCCCAGGAGACTTGGCAGCCGCCCCCAGGGCTCTATCCTCTGCAACTCGTCCCCTTGGAAGGGGCCTGGCCCAGGTGCCAGGGTCGGCTGGTCGGCCAGCCTCCTTTGGAGAAAGCAGGCAAGCCGAGCCAGGCTTGCAGTGGCCCTGGCGTGACACCTGCCACCTCAGGCAGAGGGCCTCCCGCGTGCCCTCCATGGCGGGTTTCTCCCCGGAGCCGTGGCCTGGGCACTAGGAAGGCCGGGCCTCCCCGACTCCCGGGAGGAGGGGCTAGCCCACTTGCGCCCTGGCCCCCAAACCCTCTGGTGCCATCTGCCTGTCTCGGCACTTCTGACTCCACAGAGCCTTTCCTACATCTGGGCTGCCTGCCGTGGCAAAGTGCAGGCGTGGGGTGAGGCCATGGCTTTGTCTTTCCAGGAAAAAATGAGCCCCTGGCCGAAGCAGCAGGCCCAGGCAGAGCCTTGAGCTTGAAGCCCAGTAGGTCTGTGGCCCTCAGGGCCAGAGCCATGCTTTCAAGGCAGGGAAGCGGCCTGCAAGCTGAGTGGGAGTGGGGGAGGGGAGGGAGACAGCTGAAGCCGAGTCCAGAAGGGCGGCGATGGAAGAGCTGCAGCTGGGTCAGAGCCTGGAGGGAGGGCGGGGCCTTCACTGAGGACCCCCCCCCCCCCCGAGGCCAGCCCTAGGCCCCGGCGGTCGCGCATGCGCCCTTGGCCTGTGCGGTGTGTGGGGGCTTGAACCCAAGCCCGCATGGCTCCCGGAGCGGCCAGAGAAAGAAGGGCCCATGGAGAGGTAGGCGAGGTGGGCAGGGGGCGCCACCTTACTCTCCTCAGCTCCCTGAGGGAGAGAGAGAGAGAGAGAGACAGAGAGAGAGATCCCTGACCTCTGAGTCTCTGCCTCCACCGCTGGCTGGTGCCAACTCACGCGCCATCCCACTTCCAGCCATCACCCCCACGCCTGCCCCGGGGCCAGCCCCACCACAGAGAGGCCGGTTGGTTCCTGCTCACCTCTGTGCCGTCCCTTCCCGACCTGACCCCAGTGCAGGGGATAAGCTTCAGACAAGTCTTTCCATGTCCCTCTGCATGACAATAGACTTCCTCCCCTCTCCCATTCCACAGGCCCACCCACCCGGGACATCCACCTTTGTCATTAGCTCAGGAGAGGATGCAAGATGAGAATCTCTGCTATTGTGTGGGGAGACTCAGTTTCCCGGGTTTCCCCCATGGACACATGTTCTTCAGCTGGGTCTGATTTTCTCCAGACAAGCTGTCTTGGGAAGGATTTGGCCAGCCCTAAGAACCTGAAGGGAAAGGGCGGAGGGGGGTTCTCTCTCTGCCCCCGACAGCCCCGAGCTGGGTCGGTCCCTCAGACCTGGCCAGGGGCAGCCCATCCCCCGGCGCCCTTCCCCGGGGCATCCAAGGGCAGGCTCGGCGCCAGCCCCACCCCGCTCGCCACTGCCCGACCATCGTCCTCCCTCGGGGGGCCTGGGCAGGACAGGGACCCGGCTGTGGGAGGCCTCCAGATCTCAGGCCTGGCACACCGTTTACCAGGCTGCTTCCTCCTCTGACGGGGGCCCAGCACACGCCCCAGGAGACTTGGCAGCCGCCCCCAGGGCTCTATCCTCTGCAACTCGTCCCCTTGGAAGGGGCCTGGCCCAGGTGCCAGGGTCGGCTGGTCGGCCAGCCTCCTTTGGAGAAAGCAGGCAAGCCGAGCCAGGCTTGCAGTGGCCCTGGCGTGACACCTGCCACCTCAGGCAGAGGGCCTCCCGCGTGCCCTCCATGGCGGGTTTCTCCCCGGAGCCGTGGCCTGGGCACTAGGAAGGCCGGGCCTCCCCGACTCCCGGGAGGAGGGGCTAGCCCACTTGCGCCCTGGCCCCCAAACCCTCTGGTGCCATCTGCCTGTCTCGGCACTTCTGACTCCACAGAGCCTTTCCTACATCTGGGCTGCCTGCCGTGGCAAAGTGCAGGCGTGGGGTGAGGCCATGGCTTTGTCTTTCCAGGAAAAAATGAGCCCCTGGCCGAAGCAGCAGGCCCAGGCAGAGCCTTGAGCTTGAAGCCCAGTAGGTCTGTGGCCCTCAGGGCCAGAGCCATGCTTTCAAGGCAGGGAAGCGGCCTGCAAGCTGAGTGGGAGTGGGGGAGGGGAGGGAGACAGCTGAAGCCGAGTCCAGAAGGGCGGCGATGGAAGAGCTGCAGCTGGGTCAGAGCCTGGAGGGAGGGCGGGGCCTTCACTGAGGACCCCCCCCCCCCCCCCCCCGAGGCCAGCCCTAGGCCCCGGCGGTCGCGCATGCGCCCTTGGCCTGTGCGGTGTGTGGGGGCTTGAACCCAAGCCCGCATGGCTCCCGGAGCGGCCAGAGAAAGAAGGGCCCATGGAGAGGTAGGCGAGGTGGGCAGGGGGCGCCACCTTACTCTCCTCAGCTCCCTGAGGGAGAGAGAGAGAGAGAGAGACAGAGAGAGAGATCCCTGACCTCTGAGTCTCTGCCTCCACCGCTGGCTGGTGCCAACTCACGCGCCATCCCACTTCCAGCCATCACCCCCACGCCTGCCCCGGGGCCAGCCCCACCACAGAGAGGCCGGTTGGTTCCTGCTCACCTCTGTGCCGTCCCTTCCCGACCTGACCCCAGTGCAGGGGATAAGCTTCAGACAAGTCTTTCCATGTCCCTCTGCATGACAATAGACTTCCTCCCCTCTCCCATTCCACAGGCCCACCCACCCGGGACATCCACCTTTGTCATTAGCTCAGGAGAGGATGCAAGATGAGAATCTCTGCTATTGTGTGGGGAGACTCAGTTTCCCGGGTTTCCCCCATGGACACATGTTCTTCAGCTGGGTCTGATTTTCTCCAGACAAGCTGTCTTGGGAAGGATTTGGCCAGCCCTAAGAACCTGAAGGGAAAGGGCGGAGGGGGGTTCTCTCTCTGCCCCCGACAGCCCCGAGCTGGGTCGGTCCCTCAGACCTGGCCAGGGGCAGCCCATCCCCCGGCGCCCTTCCCCGGGGCATCCAAGGGCAGGCTCGGCGCCAGCCCCACCCCGCTCGCCACTGCCCGACCATCGTCCTCCCTCGGGGGGCCTGGGCAGGACAGGGACCCGGCTGTGGGAGGCCTCCAGATCTCAGGCCTGGCACACCGTTTACCAGGCTGCTTCCTCCTCTGACGGGGGCCCAGCACACGCCCCAGGAGACTTGGCAGCCGCCCCCAGGGCTCTATCCTCTGCAACTCGTCCCCTTGGAAGGGGCCTGGCCCAGGTGCCAGGTTCGGCTGGTCGGCCAGCCTCCTTTGGAGAAAGCAGGCAAGCCGAGCCAGGCTTGCAGTGGCCCTGGCGTGACACCTGCCACCTCAGGCAGAGGGCCTCCCGCGTGCCCTCCATGGCGGGTTTCTCCCCGGAGCCGTGGCCTGGGCACTAGGAAGGCCGGGCCTCCCCGACTCCCGGGAGGAGGGGCTAGCCCACTTGCGCCCTGGCCCCCAAACCCTCTGGTGCCATCTGCCTGTCTCGGCACTTCTGACTCCACAGAGCCTTTCCTACATCTGGGCTGCCTGCCGTGGCAAAGTGCAGGCGTGGGGTGAGGCCATGGCTTTGTCTTTCCAGGAAAAAATGAGCCCCTGGCCGAAGCAGCAGGCCCAGGCAGAGCCTTGAGCTTGAAGCCCAGTAGGTCTGTGGCCCTCAGGGCCAGACCCATGCTTTCAAGGCAGGGAAGCGGCCTGCAAGCTGAGTGGGAGTGGGGGAGGGGAGGGAGACAGCTGAAGCCGAGTCCAGAAGGGCGGCGATGGAAGAGCTGCAGCTGGGTCAGAGCCTGGAGGGAGGGCGGGGCCTTCACTGAGGACCCCACGCCCCCCGAGGCCAGCCCTAGGCCCCGGCGGTCGCGCATGCGCCCTTAGCCTGTGCGGTGTGTGGGGGCTTGAACCCAAGCCCGCAGGGCTCCCGGAGCGGCCAGAGAAAGAAGGGCCCATGGAGAGGTAGGCGAGGTGGGCAGGGGGCGCCACCTTACTCTCCTCAGCTCCCTGAGGGAGAGAGACAGAGACAGAGACAGAGAGAGAGATCCCTGACCTCTGAGTCTCTGCCTCCACCGCTGGCTGGTGCCAACTCACGCGCCATCCCACTTCCAGCCATCACCCCCACGCCTGCCCCGGGGCCAGCCCCACCACA
The DNA here is from genome assembly GCF_020826845.1 of Diceros bicornis minor. Lineage (NCBI taxonomy): Eukaryota > Metazoa > Chordata > Mammalia > Perissodactyla > Rhinocerotidae > Diceros > Diceros bicornis. The sequence continues at coordinate 460,382 of NW_026691134.1, read as the reverse complement.
GAGAGGCCGGTTGGTTCCTGCTCACCTCTGTGCCGTCCCTTCCGGACCTGACCCCAGTGCAGGGGATAAGCTTCAGACAAGTCTTTCCATGTCCCTCTGCATGACAATAGACTTCCTCCCCTCTCCCATTCCACAGGCCCACCCACCCGGGACATCCACCTTTGTCATTAGCTCAGGAGAGGATGCAAGATGAGAATCTCTGCTATTGTGTGGGGAGACTCAGTTTCCCGGGTTTCCCCCATGGACACATGTTCTTCAGCTGGGTCTGATTTTCTCCAGACAAGCTGTCTTGGGAAGGATTTGGCCAGCCCTAAGAACCTGAAGGGAAAGGGCGGAGGGGGGTTCTCTCTCTGCCCCCGACAGCCCCGAGCTGGGTCGGTCCCTCAGACCTGGCCAGGGGCAGCCCATCCCCCGGCGCCCTTCCCCGGGGCATCCAAGGGCAGGCTCGGCGCCAGCCCCACCCCGCTCGCCACTGCCCGACCATCGTCCTCCCTCGGGGGGCCTGGGCAGGACAGGGACCCGGCTGTGGGAGGCCTCCAGATCTCAGGCCTGGCACACCGTTTACCAGGCTGCTTCCTCCTCTGACGGGGGCCCAGCACACGCCCCAGGAGACTTGGCAGCCGCCCCCAGGGCTCTATCCTCTGCAACTCGTCCCCTTGGAAGGGGCCTGGCCCAGGTGCCAGGTTCGGCTGGTCGGCCAGCCTCCTTTGGAGAAAGCAGGCAAGCCGAGCCAGGCTTGCAGTGGCCCTGGCGTGACACCTGCCACCTCAGGCAGAGGGCCTCCCGCGTGCCCTCCATGGCGGGTTTCTCCCCGGAGCCGTGGCCTGGGCACTAGGAAGGCCGGGCCTCCCCGACTCCCGGGAGGAGGGGCTAGCCCACTTGCGCCCTGGCCCCCAAACCCTCTGGTGCCATCTGCCTGTCTCGGCACTTCTGACTCCACAGAGCCTTTCCTACATCTGGGCTGCCTGCCGTGGCAAAGTGCAGGCGTGGGGTGAGGCCATGGCTTTGTCTTTCCAGGAAAAAATGAGCCCCTGGCCGAAGCAGCAGGCCCAGGCAGAGCCTTGAGCTTGAAGCCCAGTAGGTCTGTGGCCCTCAGGGCCAGACCCATGCTTTCAAGGCAGGGAAGCGGCCTGCAAGCTGAGTGGGAGTGGGGGAGGGGAGGGAGACAGCTGAAGCCGAGTCCAGAAGGGCGGCGATGGAAGAGCTGCAGCTGGGTCAGAGCCTGGAGGGAGGGCGGGGCCTTCACTGAGGACCCCACGCCCCCCGAGGCCAGCCCTAGGCCCCGGCGGTCGCGCATGCGCCCTTAGCCTGTGCGGTGTGTGGGGGCTTGAACCCAAGCCCGCAGGGCTCCCGGAGCGGCCAGAGAAAGAAGGGCCCATGGAGAGGTAGGCGAGGTGGGCAGGGGGCGCCACCTTACTCTCCTCAGCTCCCTGAGGGAGAGAGACAGAGACAGAGACAGAGAGAGAGATCCCTGACCTCTGAGTCTCTGCCTCCACCGCTGGCTGGTGCCAACTCACGCGCCATCCCACTTCCAGCCATCACCCCCACGCCTGCCCCGGGGCCAGCCCCACCACAGAGAGGCCGGTTGGTTCCTGCTCACCTCTGTGCCGTCCCTTCCGGACCTGACCCCAGTGCAGGGGATAAGCTTCAGACAAGTCTTTCCATGTCCCTCTGCATGACAATAGACTTCCTCCCCTCTCCCATTCCACAGGCCCACCCACCCGGGACATCCACCTTTGTCATTAGCTCAGGAGAGGATGCAAGATGAGAATCTCTGCTATTGTGTGGGGAGACTCAGTTTCCCGGGTTTCCCCCATGGACACATGTTCTTCAGCTGGGTCTGATTTTCTCCAGACAAGCTGTCTTGGGAAGGATTTGGCCAGCCCTAAGAACCTGAAGGGAAAGGGCGGAGGGGGGTTCTCTCTCTGCCCCCGACAGCCCCGAGCTGGGTCGGTCCCTCAGACCTGGCCAGGGGCAGCCCATCCCCCGGCGCCCTTCCCCGGGGCATCCAAGGGCAGGCTCGGCGCCAGCCCCACCCCGCTCGCCACTGCCCGACCATCGTCCTCCCTCGGGGGGCCTGGGCAGGACAGGGACCCGGCTGTGGGAGGCCTCCAGATCTCAGGCCTGGCACACCGTTTACCAGGCTGCTTCCTCCTCTGACGGGGGCCCAGCACACGCCCCAGGAGACTTGGCAGCCGCCCCCAGGGCTCTATCCTCTGCAACTCGTCCCCTTGGAAGGGGCCTGGCCCAGGTGCCAGGTTCGGCTGGTCAGCCAGCCTCCTTTGGAGAAAGCAGGCAAGCCGAGCCAGGCTTGCAGTGGCCCTGGCGTGACACCTGCCACCTCAGGCAGAGGGCCTCCCGCGTGCCCTCCATGGCGGGTTTCTCCCCGGAGCCGTGGCCTGGGCACTAGGAAGGCCGGGCCTCCCCGACTCCCGGGAGGAGGGGCTAGCCCACTTGCGCCCTGGCCCCCAAACCCTCTGGTGCCATCTGCCTGTCTCGGCACTTCTGACTCCACAGAGCCTTTCCTACATCTGGGCTGCCTGCCGTGGCAAAGTGCAGGCGTGGGGTGAGGCCATGGCTTTGTCTTTCCAGGAAAAAATGAGCCCCTGGCCGAAGCAGCAGGCCCAGGCAGAGCCTTGAGCTTGAAGCCCAGTAGGTCTGTGGCCCTCAGGGCCAGAGCAATGCTTTCAAGGCAGGGAAGCGGCCTGCAAGCTGAGTGGGAGTGGGGGAGGGGAGGGAGACAGCTGAAGCCGAGTCCAGAAGGGCGGCGATGGAAGAGCTGCAGCTGGGTCAGAGCCTGGAGGGAGGGCGGGGCCTTCACTGAGGAACCCCCCGCCCCCCGAGGCCAGCCCTAGGCCCCGGTGGTCGCGCATGCGCCCTTGGCCTGTGCGGTGTGTGGGGGGTTGAACCCAAGCCCGCAGGGCTCCCGGAGCGGCCAGAGAAAGTAGGGCCCATGGAGAGGTAGGCGAGGTGGGCAGGGGGCGCCACCTTACTCTCCTCAGCTCCCTGAGGGAGAGAGAGAGAGACAGAGACAGAGAGAGAGATCCCTGACCTCTGAGTCTCTGCCTCCACCGCTGGCTGGTGCCAACTCACGCGCCATCCCACTTCCAGCCATCACCCCCACGCCTGCCCCGGGGCCAGCCCCACCACAGAGAGGCCGGTTGGTTCCTGCTCACCTCTGTGCCGTCCCTTCCCGACCTGACCCCAGTGCAGGGGATAAGCTTCAGACAAGTCTTTCCATGTCCCTCTGCATGACAATAGACTTCCTCCCCTCTCCCATTCCACAGGCCCACCCACCCGGGACATCCACCTTTGTCATTAGCTCAGGAGAGGATGCAAGATGAGAATCTCTGCTATTGTGTGGGGAGACTCAGTTTCCCGGGTTTCCCCCATGGACACATGTTCTACAGCTGGGTCTGATTTTCTCCAGACAAGCTGTCTTGGGAAGGATTTGGCCAGCCCTAAGAACCTGAAGGGAAAGGGCGGAGGGGGGTTCTCTCTCTGCCCCCGACAGCCCCGAGCTGGGTCGGTCCCTCAGACCTGGCCAGGGGCAGCCCATCCCCCGGCGCCCTTCCCCGGGGCATCCAAGGGCAGGCTCGGCGCCAGCCCCACCCCGCTCGCCACTGCCCGACCATCGTCCTCCCTCGGGGGGCCTGGGCAGGACAGGGACCCGGCTGTGGGAGGCCTCCAGATCTCAGGCCTGGCACACCGTTTACCAGGCTGCTTCCTCCTCTGACGGGGGCCCAGCACACGCCCCAGGAGACTTGGCAGCCGCCCCCAGGGCTCTATCCTCTGGAACTCGTCCCCTTGGAAGGGGCCTGGCCCAGGTGCCAGGTTCGGCTGGTCGGCCAGCCTCCTTTGGAGAAAGCAGGCAAGCCGAGCCAGGCTTGCAGTGGCCCTGGCGTGACACCTGCCACCTCAGGCAGAGGGCCTCCCGCGTGCCCTCCATGGCGGGTTTCTCCCCGGAGCCGTGGCCTGGGCACTAGGAAGGCCGGGCCTCCCCGACTCCCGGGAGGAGGGGCTAGCCCAGTTGCGCCCTGGCCCCCAAACCCTCTGGTGCCATCTGCCTGTCTCGGCACTTCTGACTCCACAGAGCCTTTCCTACATCTGGGCTGCCTGCCGTGGCAAAGTGCAGGCGTGGGGTGAGGCCATGGCTTTGTCTTTCCAGGAAAAAATGAGCCCCTGGCCGAAGCAGCAGGCCCAGGCAGAGCCTTGAGCTTGAAGCCCAGTAGGTCTGTGGCCCTCAGGGCCAGAGCCATGCTTTCAAGGCAGGGAAGCGGCCTGCAAGCTGAGTGGGAGTGGGGGAGGGGAGGGAGACAGCTGAAGCCGAGTCCAGAGGGGCGGCGATGGAAGAGCTGCAGCTGGGTCAGAGCCTGGAGGGAGGGCGGGGCCTTCACTGAGGACCCCCCCCCCCAAGCCAGCCCTAGGCCCCGGCGGTCGCGCATGCGCCCTTGGCCTGTGCGGTGTGTGGGGGGTTGAACCCAAGCCCGCAGGGCTCCCGGAGCGGCCAGAGAAAGAAGGGCCCATGGAGAGGTAGGCGAGGTGGGCAGGGGGCGCCACCTTACTCTCCTCAGCTCCCTGAGGGAGAGAGAGAGAGACAGAGACAGAGAGAGAGATCCCTGACCTCTGAGTCTCTGCCTCCACCGCTGGCTGGTGCCAACTCACGCGCCATCCCACTTCCAGCCATCACCCCCACGCCTGCCCCGGGGCCAGCCCCACCACAGAGAGGCCGGTTGGTTCCTGCTCACCTCTGTGCCGTCCCTTCCCGACCTGACCCCAGTGCAGGGGATAAGATTCAGACAAGTCTTTCCATGTCCCTCTGCATGACAATAGACTTCCTCCCCTCTCCCATTCCACAGGCCCACCCACCCGGGACATCCACCTTTGTCATTAGCTCAGGAGAGGATGCAAGATGAGAATCTCTGCTATTGTGTGGGGAGACTCAGTTTCCCGGGTTTCCCCCATGGACACATGTTCTTCAGCTGGGTCTGATTTTCTCCAGACAAGCTGTCTTGGGAAGGATTTGGCCAGCCCTAAGAACCTGAAGGGAAAGGGCGGAGGGGGGTTCTCTCTCTGCCCCCGACAGCCCCGAGCTGGGTCGGTCCCTCAGACCTGGCCAGGGGCAGCCCATCCCCCGGCGCCCTTCCCCGGGGCATCCAAGGGCAGGCTCGGCGCCAGCCCCACCCCGCTCGCCACTGCCCGACCATCGTCCTCCCTCGGGGGGCCTGGGCAGGACAGGGACCCGGCTGTGGGAGGCCTCCAGATCTCAGGCCTGGCACACCGTTTACCAGGCTGCTTCCTCCTCTGACGGGGGCCCAGCACACGCCCCAGGAGACTTGGCAGCCGCCCCCAGGGCTCTAGCCTCTGGAACTCGTCCCCTTGGAAGGGGCCTGGCCCAGGTGCCAGGTTCGGCTGGTCGGCCAGCCTCCTTTGGAGAAAGCAGGCAAGCCGAGCCAGGCTTGCAGTGGCCCTGGCGTGACACCTGCCACCTCAGGCAGAGGGCCTCCCGCGTGCCCTCCATGGCGGGTTTCTCCCCGGAGCCGTGGCCTGGGCACTAGGAAGGCCGGGCCTCCCTGACTCCCGGGAGGAGGGGCTAGCCCAGTTGCGCCCTGGCCCCCAAACCCTCTGGTGCCATCTGCCTGTCTCGGCACTTCTGACTCCACAGAGCCTTTCCTACATCTGGGCTGCCTGCCGTGGCAAAGTGCAGGCGTGGGGTGAGGCCATGGCTTTGTCTTTCCAGGAAAAAATGAGCCCCTGGCCAAAGCAGCAGGCCCAGGCAGAGCCTTGAGCTTGAAGCCCAGTAGGTCTGTGGCCCTCAGGGCCAGAGCAATGCTTTCAAGGCAGGGAAGCGGCCTGCAAGCTGAGTGGGAGTGGGGGAGGGGAGGGAGACAGCTGAAGCCGAGTCCAGAAGGGCGGCGATGGAAGAGCTGCAGCTGGGTCAGAGCCTGGAGGGAGGGCGGGGCCTTCACTGAGGACCCCCCCCCCCAGGCCAGCCCTAGGCCCCGGCGGTCGCGCATGCGCCCTTGGCCTGTGCGGTGTGTGGGGGGTTGAACCCAAGCCCGCAGGGCTCCCGGAGCGGCCAGAGAAAGAAGGGCCCATGGAGAGGTAGGCGAGGTGGGCAGGGGGCGCCACCTTACTCTCCTCAGCTCCCTGAGGGAGAGAGAGAGAGACAGAGACAGAGAGAGAGATCCCTGACCTCTGAGTCTCTGCCTCCACCGCTGGCTGGTGCCAACTCACGCGCCATCCCACTTCCAGCCATCACCCCCACGCCTGCCCCGGGGCCAGCCCCACCACAGAGAGGCCGGTTGGTTCCTGCTCACCTCTGTGCCGTCCCTTCCCGACCTGACCCCAGTGCAGGGGATAAGCTTCAGACAAGTCTTTCCATGTCCCTCTGCATGACAATAGACTTCCTCCCCTCTCCCATTCCACAGGCCCACCCACCCGGGACATCCACCTTTGTCATTAGCTCAGGAGAGGATGCAAGATGAGAATCTCTGCTATTGTGTGGGGAGACTCAGTTTCCCGGGTTTCCCCCATGGACACATGTTCTTCAGCTGGGTCTGATTTTCTCCAGACAAGCTGTCTTGGGAAGGATTTGGCCAGCCCTAAGAACCTGAAGGGAAAGGGCGGAGGGGGGTTCTCTCTCTGCCCCCGACAGCCCCGAGCTGGGTCGGTCCCTCAGACCTGGCCAGGGGCAGCCCATCCCCCGGCGCCCTTCCCCGGGGCATCCAAGGGCAGGCTCGGCGCCAGCCCCACCCCGCTCGCCACTGCCCGACCATCGTCCTCCCTCGGGGGGCCTGGGCAGGACAGGGACCCGGCTGTGGGAGGCCTCCAGATCTCAGGCCTGGCACACCGTTTACCAGGCTGCTTCCTCCTCTGACGGGGGCCCAGCACACGCCCCAGGAGACTTGGCAGCCGCCCCCAGGGCTCTAGCCTCTGGAACTCGTCCCCTTGGAAGGGGCCTGGCCCAGGTGCCAGGTTCGGCTGGTCGGCCAGCCTCCTTTGGAGAAAGCAGGCAAGCCGAGCCAGGCTTGCAGTGGCCCTGGCGTGACACCTGCCACCTCAGGCAGAGGGCCTCCCGCGTGCCCTCCATGGCGGGTTTCTCCCCGGAGCCGTGGCCTGGGCACTAGGAAGGCCGGGCCTCTCCGACTCCCGGGAGGAGGGGCTAGCCCAGTTGCGCCCTGGCCCCCAAACCCTCTGGTGCCATCTGCCTGTCTCGGCACTTCTGACTCCACAGAGCCTTTCCTATATCTGGGCTGCCTGCCGTGGCAAAGTGCAGGCGTGGGGTGAGGCCATGGCTTTGTCTTTCCAGGAAAAAATGAGCCCCTGGCCAAAGCAGCAGGCCCAGGCAGAGCCTTGAGCTTGAAGCCCAGTAGGTCTGTGGCCCTCAGGGCCAGAGCAATGCTTTCAAGGCAGGGAAGCGGCCTGCAAGCTGAGTGGGAGTGGGGGAGGGGAGGGAGACAGCTGAAGCCGAGTCCAGAAGGGCGGCGATGGAAGAGCTGCAGCTGGGTCAGAGCCTGGAGGGAGGGCGGGGCCTTCACTGAGGACCCCCCCCCCAGGCCAGCCCTAGGCCCCGGCGGTCGCGCATGCGCCCTTGGCCTGTGCGGTGTGTGGGGGGTTGAACCCAAGCCCGCAGGGCTCCCGGAGCGGCCAGAGAAAGAAGGGCCCATGGAGAGGTAGGCGAGGTGGGCAGGGGGCGCCACCTTACTCTCCTCAGCTCCCTGAGGGAGAGAGAGAGAGACAGAGACAGAGAGAGAGATCCCTGACCTCTGAGTCTCTGCCTCCACCGCTGGCTGGTGCCAACTCACGCGCCATCCCACTTCCAGCCATCACCCCCACGCCTGCCCCGGGGCCAGCCCCACCACAGAGAGGCCGGTTGGTTCCTGCTCACCTCTGTGCCGTCCCTTCCCGACCTGACCCCAGTGCAGGGGATAAGCTTCAGACAAGTCTTTCCATGTCCCTCTGCATGACAATAGACTTCCTCCCCTCTCCCATTCCACAGGCCCACCCACCCGGGACATCCACCTTTGTCATTAGCTCAGGAGAGGATGCAAGATGAGAATCTCTGCTATTGTGTGGGGAGACTCAGTTTCCCGGGTTTCCCCCATGGACACATGTTCTTCAGCTGGGTCTGATTTTCTCCAGACAAGCTGTCTTGGGAAGGATTTGGCCAGCCCTAAGAACCTGAAGGGAAAGGGCGGAGGGGGGTTCTCTCTCTGCCCCCGACAGCCCCGAGCTGGGTCGGTCCCTCAGACCTGGCCAGGGGCAGCCCATCCCCCGGCGCCCTTCCCCGGGGCATCCAAGGGCAGGCTCGGCGCCAGCCCCACCCCGCTCGCCACTGCCCGACCATCGTCCTCCCTCGGGGGGCCTGGGCAGGACAGGGACCCGGCTGTGGGAGGCCTCCAGATCTCAGGCCTGGCACACCGTTTACCAGGCTGCTTCCTCCTCTGACGGGGGCCCAGCACACGCCCCAGGAGACTTGGCAGCCGCCCCCAGGGCTCTATCCTCTGGAACTCGTCCCCTTGGAAGGGGCCTGGCCCAGGTGCCAGGTTCGGCTGGTCGGCCAGCCTCCTTTGGAGAAAGCAGGCAAGCCGAGCCAGGCTTGCAGTGGCCCTGGCGTGACACCTGCCACCTCAGGCAGAGGGCCTCCCGCGTGCCCTCCATGGCGGGTTTCTCCCCGGAGCCGTGGCCTGGGCACTAGGAAGGCCGGGCCTCCCCGACTCCCGGGAGGAGGGGCTAGCCCAGTTGCGCCCTGGCCCCCAAACCCTCTGGTGCCATCTGCCTGTCTCGGCACTTCTGACTCCACAGAGCCTTTCCTACATCTGGGCTGCCTGCCGTGGCAAAGTGCAGGCGTGGGGTGAGGCCATGGCTTTGTCTTTCCAGGAAAAAATGAGCCCCTGGCCGAAGCAGCAGGCCCAGGCAGAGCCTTGAGCTTGAAGCCCAGTAGGTCTGTGGCCCTCAGGGCCAGAGCCATGCTTTCAAGGCAGGGAAGCGGCCTGCAAGCTGAGTGGGACTGGGGGAGGGGAGGGAGACAGCTGAAGCCGAGTCCAGAAGGGCGGCGATGGAAGAGCTGCAGCTGGGTCAGAGCCTGGAGGGAGGGCGGGGCCTTCACTGAGGACCCCCCCCCCAGGCCAGCCCTAGGCCCCGGCGGTCGCGCATGCGCCCTTGGCCTGTGCGGTGTGTGGGGGCTTGAACCCAAGCCCGCAGGGCTCCCGGAGCGGCCAGAGAAAGAAGGGCCCATGGAGAGGTAGGCGAGGTGGGCAGGGGGCGCCACCTTACTCTCCTCAGCTCCCTGAGGGAGAGAGAGAGAGACAGAGACAGAGAGAGAGATCCCTGACCTCTGAGTCTCTGCCTCCACCGCTGGCTGGTGCCAACTCACGCGCCATCCCACTTCCAGCCATCACCCCCACGCCTGCCCCGGGGCCAGCCCCACCACAGAGAGGCCGGTTGGTTCCTGCTCACCTCTGTGCCGTCCCTTCCCGACCTGACCCCAGTGCAGGGGATAAGCTTCAGACAAGTCTTTCCATGTCCCTCTGCATGACAATAGACTTCCTCCCCTCTCCCATTCCACAGGCCCACCCACCCGGGACATCCACCTTTGTCATTAGCTCAGGAGAGGATGCAAGATGAGAATCTCTGCTATTGTGTGGGGAGACTCAGTTTCCCGGGTTTCCCCCATGGACACATGTTCTTCAGCTGGGTCTGATTTTCTCCAGACAAGCTGTCTTGGGAAGGATTTGGCCAGCCCTAAGAACCTGAAGGGAAAGGGCGGAGGGGGGTTCTCTCTCTGCCCCCGACAGCCCCGAGCTGGGTCGGTCCCTCAGACCCGGCCAGGGGCAGCCCATCCCCCGGCGCCCTTCCCCGGGGCATCCAAGGGCAGGCTCGGCGCCAGCCCCACCCCGCTCGCCACTGCCCGACCATCGTCCTCCCTCGGGGGGCCTGGGCAGGACAGGGACCCGGCTGTGGGAGGCCTCCAGATCTCAGGCCTGGCACACCGTTTACCAGGCTGCTTCCTCCTCTGACGGGGGCCCAGCACACGCCCCAGGAGACTTGGCAGCCGCCCCCAGGGCTCTATCCTCTGGAACTCGTCCCCTTGGAAGGGGCCTGGCCCAGGTGCCAGGTTCGGCTGGTCGGCCAGCCTCCTTTGGAGAAAGCAGGCAAGCCGAGCCAGGCTTGCAGTGGCCCTGGCGTGACACCTGCCACCTCAGGCAGAGGGCCTCCCGCGTGCCCTCCATGGCGGGTTTCTCCCCGGAGCCGTGGCCTGGGCACTAGGAAGGCCGGGCCTCCCCGACTCCCGGGAGGAGGGGCTAGCCCAGTTGCGCCCTGGCCCCCAAACCCTCTGGTGCCATCTGCCTGTCTCGGCACTTCTGACTCCACAGAGCCTTTCCTACATCTGGGCTGCCTGCCGTGGCAAAGTGCAGGCGTGGGGTGAGGCCATGGCTTTGTCTTTCCAGGAAAAAATGAGCCCCTGGCCGAAGCAGCAGGCCCAGGCAGAGCCTTGAGCTTGAAGCCCAGTAGGTCTGTGGCCCTCAGGGCCAGAGCAATGCTTTCAAGGCAGGGAAGCGGCCTGCAAGCTGAGTGGGAGTGGGGGAGGGGAGGGAGACAGCTGAAGCCGAGTCCAGAAGGGCGGCGATGGAAGAGCTGCAGCTGGGTCAGAGCCTGGAGGGAGGGCGGGGACTTCACTAGGACCCCCCCGCCCCCCGAGGCCAGCCCTAGGCCCCGGCGGTCGCGCATGCGCCCTTGGCCTGTGCGGTGTGTGGGGGGTTGAACCCAAGCCCGCAGGGCTCCCGGAGCGGCCAGAGAAAGAAGGGCCCATGGAGAGGTAGGCGAGGTGGGCAGGGGGCGCCACCTTACTCTCCTCAGCTCCCTGAGGGAGAGAGAGAGAGACAGAGACAGAGAGAGAGATCCCTGACCTCTGAGTCTCTGCCTCCACCGCTGGCTGGTGCCAACTCACGCGCCATCCCACTTCCAGCCATCACCCCCACGCCTGCCCCGGGGCCAGCCCCACCACAGAGAGGCCGGTTGGTTCCTGCTCACCTCTGTGCCGTCCCTTCCCGACCTGACCCCAGTGCAGGGGATAAGCTTCAGACAAGTCTTTCCATGTCCCTCTGCATGACAATAGACTTCCTCCCCTCTCCCATTCCACAGGCCCACCCACCCGGGACATCCACCTTTGTCATTAGCTCAGGAGAGGATGCAAGATGAGAATCTCTGCTATTGTGTGGGGAGACTCAGTTTCCCGGGTTTCCCCCATGGACACATGTTCTTCAGCTGGGTCTGATTTTCTCCAGACAAGCTGTCTTGGGAAGGATTTGGCCAGCCCTAAGAACCTGAAGGGAAAGGGCGGAGGGGGGTTCTCTCTCTGCCCCCGACAGCCCCGAGCTGGGTCGGTCCCTCAGACCTGGCCAGGGGCAGCCCATCCCCCGGCGCCCTTCCCCGGGGCATCCAAGGGCAGGCTCGGCGCCAGCCCCACCCCGCTCGCCACTGCCCGACCATCGTCCTCCCTCGGGGGGCCTGGGCAGGACAGGGACCCGGCTGTGGGAGGCCTCCAGATCTCAGGCCTGGCACACCGTTTACCAGGCTGCTTCCTCCTCTGACGGGGGCCCAGCACACGCCCCAGGAGACTTGGCAGCCGCCCCCAGGGCTCTATCCTCTGGAACTCGTCCCCTTGGAAGGGGCCTGGCCCAGGTGCCAGGTTCGGCTGGTCGGCCAGCCTCCTTTGGAGAAAGCAGGCAAGCCGAGCCAGGCTTGCAGTGGCCCTGGCGTGACACCTGCCACCTCAGGCAGAGGGCCTCCCGCGTGCCCTCCATGGCGGGTTTCTCCCCGGAGCCGTGGCCTGGGCACTAGGAAGGCCGGGCCTCCCCGACTCCCGGGAGGAGGGGCTAGCCCAGTTGCGCCCTGGCCCCCAAACCCTCTGGTGCCATCTGCCTGTCTCGGCACTTCTGACTCCACAGAGCCTTTCCTACATCTGGGCTGCCTGCCGTGGCAAAGTGCAGGCGTGGGGTGAGGCCATGGCTTTGTCTTTCCAGGAAAAAATGAGCCCCTGGCCAAAGCAGCAGGCCCAGGCAGAGCCTTGAGCTTGAAGCCCAGTAGGTCTGTGGCCCTCAGGGCCAGAGCAATGCTTTCAAGGCAGGGAAGCGGCCTGCAAGCTGAGTGGGAGTGGGGGAGGGGAGGAAGACAGCTGAAGCCGAGTCCAGAAGGGCGGCGATGGAAGAGCTGCAGCTGGGTCAGAGCCTGGAGGGAGGGCGGGGCCTTCACTGAGGACCCCCCCCCCCGAGGCCAGCCCTAGGCCCCGGCGGTCGCGCATGCGCCCTTGGCCTGTGCGGTGTGTGGGGGGTTGAACCCAAGCCCGCAGGGCTCCCGGAGCGGCCAGAGAAAGAAGGGCCCATGGAGAGGTAGGCGAGGTGGGCAGGGGGCGCCACCTTACTCTCCTCAGCTCCCTGAGGGAGAGAGAGAGAGACAGAGACAGAGAGAGAGATCCCTGACCTCTGAGTCTCTGCCTCCACCGCTGGCTGGTGCCAACTCACGCGCCATCCCACTTCCAGCCATCACCCCCACGCCTGCCCCGGGGCCAGCCCCACCACAGAGAGGCCGGTTGGTTCCTGCTCACCTCTGTGCCGTCCCTTCCCGACCTGACCCCAGTGCAGGGGATAAGCTTCAGACAAGTCTTTCCATGTCCCTCTGCATGACAATAGACTTCCTCCCCTCTCCCATTCCACAGGCCCACCCACCCGGGACATCCACCTTTGTCATTAGCTCAGGAGAGGATGCAAGATGAGAATCTCTGCTATTGTGTGGGGAGACTCAGTTTCCCGGGTTTCCCCCATGGACACATGTTCTTCAGCTGGGTCTGATTTTCTCCAGACAAGCTGTCTTGGGAAGGATTTGGCCAGCCCTAAGAACCTGAAGGGAAAGGGCGGAGGGGGGTTCTCTCTCTGCCCCCGACAGCCCCGAGCTGGGTCGGTCCCTCAGACCCGGCCAGGGGCAGCCCATCCCCCGGCGCCCTTCCCCGGGGCATCCAAGGGCAGGCTCGGCGCCAGCCCCACCCCGCTCGCCACTGCCCGACCATCGTCCTCCCTCGGGGGGCCTGGGCAGGACAGGGACCCGGCTGTGGGAGGCCTCCAGATCTCAGGCCTGGCACACCGTTTACCAGGCTGCTTCCTCCTCTGACGGGGGCCCAGCACACGCCCCAGGAGACTTGGCAGCCGCCCCCAGGGCTCTATCCTCTGGAACTCGTCCCCTTGGAAGGGGCCTGGCCCAGGTGCCAGGTTCGGCTGGTCGGCCAGCCTCCTTTGGAGAAAGCAGGCAAGCCGAGCCAGGCTTGCAGTGGCCCTGGCGTGACACCTGCCACCTCAGGCAGAGGGCCTCCCGCGTGCCCTCCATGGCGGGTTTCTCCCCGGAGCCGTGGCCTGGGCACTAGGAAGGCTGGGCCTCCCCGACTCCCGGGAGGAGGGGCTAGCCCACTTGCGCCCTGGCCCCCAAACCCTCTGGTGCCATCTGCCTGTCTCGGCACTTCTGACTCCACAGAGCCTTTCCTACATCTGGGCTGCCTGCCGTGGCAAAGTGCAGGCGTGGGGTGAGGCCATGGCTTTGTCTTTCCAGGAAAAAATGAGCCCCTGGCCGAAGCAGCAGGCCCAGGCAGAGCCTTGAGCTTGAAGCCCAGTAGGTCTGTGGCCCTCAGGGCCAGAGCCATGCTTTCAAGGCAGGGAAGCGGCCTGCAAGCTGAGTGGGAGTGGGGGAGGGGAGGGAGACAGCTGAAGCCGAGTCCAGAAGGGCGGCGATGGAAGAGCTGCAGCTGGGTCTGAGCCTGGAGGGAGGGCGGGGCCTTCACTGAGGACCCCCCCTCCCCCCCCCCCGAGACCAGCCCTAGGCCCCGGCGGTCGCGCATGCGCCCTTGGCCTGTGCGGTGTGTGGGGGCTTGAACCCAAGCCCGCAGGGCTCCCGGAGCGGCCAGAGAAAGAAGGGCCCATGGAGAGGTAGGCGAGGTGGGCAGGGGGCGCCACCTTACTCTCCTCAGCTCCCTGAGGGAGAGAGAGAGAGACAGAGACAGAGAGAGAGATCCCTGACCTCTGAGTCTCTGCCTCCACCGCTGGCTGGTGCCAACTCACGCGCCATCCCACTTCCAGCCATCACCCCCACGCCTGCCCCGGGGCCAGCCCCACCACAGAGAGGCCGGTTGGTTCCTGCTCACCTCTGTGCCGTCCCTTCCCGACCTGACCCCAGTGCAGGGGATAAGCTTCAGACAAGTCTTTCCATGTCCCTCTGCATGACAATAGACTTCCTCCCCTCTCCCATTCCACAGGCCCACCCACCCGGGACATCCACCTTTGTCATTAGCTCAGGAGAGGATGCAAGATGAGAATCTCTGCTATTGTGTGGGGAGACTCAGTTTCCCGGGTTTCCCCCATGGACACATGTTCTTCAGCTGGGTCTGATTTTCTCCAGACAAGCTGTCTTGGGAAGGATTTGGCCAGCCCTAAGAACCTGAAGGGAAAGGGCGGAGGGGGGTTCTCTCTCTGCCCCCGACAGCCCCGAGCTGGGTCGGTCCCTCAGACCTGGCCAGGGGCAGCCCATCCCCCGGCGCCCTTCCCCGGGGCATCCAAGGGCAGGCTCGGCGCCAGCCCCACCCCGCTCGCCACTGCCCGACCATCGTCCTCCCTCGGGGGGCCTGGGCAGGACAGGGACCCGGCTGTGGGAGGCCTCCAGATCTCAGGCCTGGCACACCGTTTACCAGGCTGCTTCCTCCTCTGACGGGGGCCCAGCACACGCCCCAGGAGACTTGGCAGCCGCCCCCAGGGCTCTATCCTCTGCAACTCGTCCCCTTGGAAGGGGCCTGGCCCAGGTGCCAGGTTCGGCTGGTCGGCCAGCCTCCTTTGGAGAAAGCAGGCAAGCCGAGCCAGGCTTGCAGTGGCCCTGGCGTGACACCTGCCACCTCAGGCAGAGGGCCTCCCGCGTGCCCTCCATGGCGGGTTTCTCCCCGGAGCCGTGGCCTGGGCACTAGGAAGGCCGGGCCTCCCCGACTCCCGGGAGGAGGGGCTAGCCCACTTGCGCCCTGGCCCCCAAACCCTCTGGTGCCATCTGCCTGTCTCGGCACTTCTGACTCCACAGAGCCTTTCCTACATCTGGGCTGCCTGCCGTGGCAAAGTGCAGGCGTGGGGTGAGGCCATGACTTTGTCTTTCCAGGAAAAAATGAGCCCCTGGCCGAAGCAGCAGGCCCAGGCAGAGCCTTGAGCTTGAAGCCCAGTAGGTCTGTGGCCCTCAGGGCCAGAGCAATGCTTTCAAGGCAGGGAAGCGGCCTGCAAGCTGAGTGGGAGTGGGGGAGGGGAGGGAGACAGCTGAAGCCGAGTCCAGAAGGGCGGCGATGGAAGAGCTGCAGCTGGGTCAGAGCCTGGAGGGAGGGCGGGGCCTTCACTGAGGACCCCTCCCCCCCGAGACCAGCCCTAGGCCCCGGCGGTCGCGCATGCGCCCTTGGCCTGTGCGGTGTGTGGGGGCTTGAACCCAAGCCCGCAGGGCTCCCGGAGCGGCCAGAGAAAGAAGGGCCCATGGAGAGGTAGGCGAGGTGGGCAGGGGGCGCCACCTTACTCTCCTCAGCTCCCTGAGGGAGAGAGAGAGAGACAGAGACAGAGAGAGAGATCCCTGACCTCTGAGTCTCTGCCTCCACCGCTGGCTGGTGCCAACTCACGCGCCATCCCACTTCCAGCCATCACCCCCACGCCTGCCCCGGGGCCAGCCCCACCACAGAGAGGCCGGTTGGTTCCTGCTCACCTCTGTGCCGTCCCTTCCCGACCTGACCCCAGTGCAGGGGATAAGCTTCAGACAAGTCTTTCCATGTCCCTCTGCATGACAATAGACTTCCTCCCCTCTCCCATTCCACAGGCCCACCCACCCGGGACATCCACCTTTGTCATTAGCTCAGGAGAGGATGCAAGATGAGAATCTCTGCTATTGTGTGGGGAGACTCAGTTTCCCGGGTTTCCCCCATGGACACATGTTCTTCAGCTGGGTCTGATTTTCTCCAGACAAGCTGTCTTGGGAAGGATTTGGCCAGCCCTAAGAACCTGAAGGGAAAGGGCGGAGGGGGGTTCTCTCTCTGCCCCCGACAGCCCCGAGCTGGGTCGGTCCCTCAGACCTGGCCAGGGGCAGCCCATCCCCCGGCGCCCTTCCCCGGGGCATCCAAGGGCAGGCTCGGCGCCAGCCCCACCCCGCTCGCCACTGCCCGACCATCGTCCTCCCTCGGGGGGCCTGGGCAGGACAGGGACCCGGCTGTGGGAGGCCTCCAGATCTCAGGCCTGGCACACCGTTTACCAGGCTGCTTCCTCCTCTGACGGGGGCCCAGCACACGCCCCAGGAGACTTGGCAGCCGCCCCCAGGGCTCTATCCTCTGCAACTCGTCCCCTTGGAAGGGGCCTGGCCCAGGTGCCAGGTTCGGCTGGTCGGCCAGCCTCCTTTGGAGAAAGCAGGCAAGCCGAGCCAGGCTTGCAGTGGCCCTGGCGTGACACCTGCCACCTCAGGCAGAGGGCCTCCCGCGTGCCCTCCATGGCGGGTTTCTCCCCGGAGCCGTGGCCTGGGCACTAGGAAGGCCGGGCCTCCCCGACTCCCGGGAGGAGGGGCTAGCCCACTTGCGCCCTGGCCCCCAAACCCTCTGGTGCCATCTGCCTGTCTCGGCACTTCTGACTCCACAGAGCCTTTCCTACATCTGGGCTGCCTGCCGTGGCAAAGTGCAGGCGTGGGGTGAGGCCATGACTTTGTCTTTCCAGGAAAAAATGAGCCCCTGGCCGAAGCAGCAGGCCCAGGCAGAGCCTTGAGCTTGAAGCCCAGTAGGTCTGTGGCCCTCAGGGCCAGAGCAATGCTTTCAAGGCAGGGAAGCGGCCTGCAAGCTGAGTGGGAGTGGGGGAGGGGAGGGAGACAGCTGAAGCCGAGTCCAGAAGGGCGGCGATGGAAGAGCTGCAGCTGGGTCAGAGCCTGGAGGGAGGGCGGGGCCTTCACTGAGGACCCCTCCCCCCCGAGACCAGCCCTAGGCCCCGGCGGTCGCGCATGCGCCCTTGGCCTGTGCGGTGTGTGGGGGCTTGAACCCAAGCCCGCAGGGCTCCCGGAGCGGCCAGAGAAAGAAGGGCCCATGGAGAGGTAGGCGAGGTGGGCAGGGGGCGCCACCTTACTCTCCTCAGCTCCCTGAGGGAGAGAGAGAGAGACAGAGACAGAGAGAGAGATCCCTGACCTCTGAGTCTCTGCCTCCACCGCTGGCTGGTGCCAACTCACGCGCCATCCCACTTCCAGCCATCACCCCCACGCCTGCCCCGGGGCCAGCCCCACCACAGAGAGGCCGGTTGGTTCCTGCTCACCTCTGTGCCGTCCCTTCCCGACCTGACCCCAGTGCAGGGGATAAGCTTCAGACAAGTCTTTCCATGTCCCTCTGCATGACAATAGACTTCCTCCCCTCTCCCATTCCACAGGCCCACCCACCCGGGACATCCACCTTTGTCATTAGCTCAGGAGAGGATGCAAGATGAGAATCTCTGCTATTGTGTGGGGAGACTCAGTTTCCCGGGTTTCCCCCATGGACACATGTTCTTCAGCTGGGTCTGATTTTCTCCAGACAAGCTGTCTTGGGAAGGATTTGGCGAGCCCTAAGAACCTGAAGGGAAAGGGCGGAGGGGGGTTCTCTCTCTGCCCCCGACAGCCCCGAGCTGTGTCGGTCCCTCAGACCTGGCCAGGGGCAGCCCATCCCCCGGCGCCCTTCCCCGGGGCATCCAAGGGCAGGCTCGGCGCCAGCCCCACCCCGCTCGCCACTGCCCTACCATCGTCCTCCCTCGGGGGGCCTGGGCAGGACAGGGACCCGGCTGTGGGAGGCCTCCAGATCTCAGGCCTGGCACACCGTTTACCAGGCTGCTTCCTCCTCTGACGGGGGCCCAGCACACGCCCCAGGAGACTTGGCAGCCGCCCCCAGGGCTCTATCCTCTGGAACTCGTCCCCTTGGAAGGGGCCTGGCCCAGGTGCCAGGTTCGGCTGGTCGGCCAGCCTCCTTTGGAGAAAGCAGGCAAGCCGAGCCAGGCTTGCAGTGGCCCTGGCGTGACACCTGCCACCTCAGGCAGAGGGCCTCCCGCGTGCCCTCCATGGCGGGTTTCTCCCCGGAGCCGTGGCCTGGGCACTAGGAAGGCCGGGCCTCCCCGACTCCCGGGAGGAGGGGCTAGCCCAGTTGCGCCCTGGCCCCCAAACCCTCTGGTGCCATCTGCCTGTCTCGGCACTTCTGACTCCACAGAGCCTTTCCTACATCTGGGCTGCCTGCCGTGGCAAAGTGCAGGCGTGGGGTGAGGCCATGGCTTTGTCTTTCCAGGAAAAAATGAGCCCCTGGCCGAAGCAGCAGGCCCAGGCAGAGCCTTGAGCTTGAAGCCCAGTAGGTCTGTGGCCCTCAGGGCCAGAGCCATGCTTTCAAGGCAGGGAAGCGGCCTGCAAGCTGAGTGGGAGTGGGGGAGGGGAGGGAGACAGCTGAAGCCGAGTCCAGAAGGGCGGCGATGGAAGAGCTGCAGCTGGGTCTGAGCCTGGAGGGAGGGCGGGGCCTTCACTGAGGACCCCCCCTCCCCCCCCCCCGAGACCAGCCCTAGGCCCCGGCGGTCGCGCATGCGCCCTTGGCCTGTGCGGTGTGTGGGGGCTTGAACCCAAGCCCGCAGGGCTCCCGGAGCGGCCAGAGAAAGAAGGGCCCATGGAGAGGTAGGCGAGGTGGGCAGGGGGCGCCACCTTACTCTCCTCAGCTCCCTGAGGGAGAGAGAGAGAGACAGAGACAGAGAGAGAGATCCCTGACCTCTGAGTCTCTGCCTCCACCGCTGGCTGGTGCCAACTCACGCGCCATCCCACTTCCAGCCATCACCCCCACGCCTGCCCCGGGGCCAGCCCCACCACAGAGAGGCCGGTTGGTTCCTGCTCACCTCTGTGCCGTCCCTTCCCGACCTGACCCCAGTGCAGGGGATAAGCTTCAGACAAGTCTTTCCATGTCCCTCTGCATGACAATAGACTTCCTCCCCTCTCCCATTCCACAGGCCCACCCACCCGGGACATCCACCTTTGTCATTAGCTCAGGAGAGGATGCAAGATGAGAATCTCTGCTATTGTGTGGGGAGACTCAGTTTCCCGGGTTTCCCCCATGGACACATGTTCTTCAGCTGGGTCTGATTTTCTCCAGACAAGCTGTCTTGGGAAGGATTTGGCCAGCCCTAAGAACCTGAAGGGAAAGGGCGGAGGGGGGTTCTCTCTCTGCCCCCGACAGCCCCGAGCTGGGTCGGTCCCTCAGACCTGGCCAGGGGCAGCCCATCCCCCGGCGCCCTTCCCCGGGGCATCCAAGGGCAGGCTCGGCGCCAGCCCCACCCCGCTCGCCACTGCCCGACCATCGTCCTCCCTCGGGGGGCCTGGGCAGGACAGGGACCCGGCTGTGGGAGGCCTCCAGATCTCAGGCCTGGCACACCGTTTACCAGGCTGCTTCCTCCTCTGACGGGGGCCCAGCACACGCCCCAGGAGACTTGGCAGCCGCCCCCAGGGCTCTATCCTCTGGAACTCGTCCCCTTGGAAGGGGCCTGGCCCAGGTGCCAGGTTCGGCTGGTCGGCCAGCCTCCTTTGGAGAAAGCAGGCAAGCCGAGCCAGGCTTGCAGTGGCCCTGGCGTGACACCTGCCACCTCAGGCAGAGGGCCTCCCGCGTGCCCTCCATGGCGGGTTTCTCCCCGGAGCCGTGGCCTGGGCACTAGGAAGGCCGGGCCTCCCCGACTCCCGGGAGGAGGGGCTAGCCCAGTTGCGCCCTGGCCCCCAAACCCTCTGGTGCCATCTGCCTGTCTCGGCACTTCTGACTCCACAGAGCCTTTCCTACATCTGGGCTGCCTGCCGTGGCAAAGTGCAGGCGTGGGGTGAGGCCATGGCTTTGTCTTTCCAGGAAAAAATGAGCCCCTGGCCGAAGCAGCAGGCCCAGGCAGAGCCTTGAGCTTGAAGCCCAGTAGGTCTGTGGCCCTCAGGGCCAGAGCAATGCTTTCAAGGCAGGGAAGCGGCCTGCAAGCTGAGTGGGAGTGGGGGAGGGGAGGGAGACAGCTGAAGCCAAGTCCAGAAGGGCGGCGATGGAAGAGCTGCAGCTGGGTCTGAGCCTGGAGGGAGGGCGGGGCCTTCACTGAGGACCCCCCCCCCTGAAGCCAGCCCTAGGCCCCGGCGGTCGCGCATGCGCCCTTGGCCTGTGCGGTGTGTGGGGGGTTGAACCCAAGCCCGCAGGGCTCCCGGAGCGGCCAGAGAAAGAAGGGCCCATGGAGAGGTAGGCGAGGTGGGCAGGGGGCGCCACCTTACTCTCCTCAGCTCCCTGAGGGAGAGAGACAGAGACAGAGACAGAGAGAGAGATCCCTGACCTCTGAGTCTCTGCCTCCACCGCTGGCTGGTGCCAACTCACGCGCCATCCCACTTCCAGCCATCACCCCCACGCTTGCCCCGGGGCCAGCCCCACCACAAAGAGGCCGGTTGGTTCCTGCTCACCTCTGTGCCGTCCCTTCCCGACCTGACCCCAGTGCAGGGGATAAGCTTCAGACAAGTCTTTCCATGTCCCTCTGCATGACAATAGACTTCCTCCCCTCTCCCATTCCACAGGCCCACCCACCCGGGACATCCACCTTTGTCATTAGCTCAGGAGAGGGTGCAAGATGAGAATCTCTGCTATTGTGTGGGGAGACTCAGTTTCCCGGGTTTCCTCCATGGACACATGTTCTTCAGCTGGGTCTGATTTTCTCCAGACAAGCTGTCTTGGGAAGGATTTGGCCAGCCCTAAGAACCTGAAGGGAAAGGGCGGAGGGGGGTTCTCTCTCTGCCCCCGACAGCCCCGAGCTGGGTCGGTCCCTCAGACCTGGCCAGGGGCAGCCCATCCCCCGGCGCCCTTCCCCGGGGCATCCAAGGGCAGGCTCGGCGCCAGCCCCACCCCGCTCGCCACTGCCCGACCATCGTCCTCCCTCGGGGGGCCTGGGCAGGACAGGGACCCGGCTGTGGGAGGCCTCCAGATCTCAGGCCTGGCACACCGTTTACCAGGCTGCTTCCTCCTCTGACGGGGGCCCAGCACACGCCCCAGGAGACTTGGCAGCCGCCCCCAGGGCTCTATCCTCTGGAACTCGTCCCCTTGGAAGGGGCCTGGCCCAGGTGCCAGGTTCGGCTGGTCGGCCAGCCTCCTTTGGAGAAAGCAGGCAAGCCGAGCCAGGCTTGCAGTGGCCTTGGCGTGACACCTGCCACCTCAGGCAGAGGGCCTCCCGCGTGCCCTCCATGGCGGGTTTCTCCCCGGAGCCGTGGCCTGGGCACTAGGAAGGCCGGGCCTCCCCGACTCCCGGGAGGAGGGGCTAGCCCAGTTGCGCCCTGGCCCCCAAACCCTCTGGTGCCATCTGCCTGTCTCGGCACTTCTGACTCCACAGAGCCTTTCCTACATCTGGGCTGCCTGCCGTGGCAAAGTGCAGGCGTGGGGTGAGGCCATGGCTTTGTCTTTCCAGGAAAAAATGAGCCCCTGGCCGAAGCAGCAGGCCCAGGCAGAGCCTTGAGCTTGAAGCCCAGTGGGTCTGTGGCCGTCAGGGCCAGAGCCATGCTTTCAAGGCAGGGAAGCGGCCTGCAAGCTGAGTGGGAGTGGGGGAGGGGAGGGAGACAGCTGAAGCCGAGTCCAGAAGGGCGGCGATGGAAGAGCTGCATCTGGGTCAGAGCCTGGAGGGAGGGCGGGGCCTTCACTGAGGACCCCCGATGCGCCCTTGGCCTGTGAGGGGTGTTGGGGTGTGTGGCGGTTTTAACCCAAGCCCGCAGGCCTCCCGGAGCGACCAAAGAAATAAGGGCCCATGGAGAGGTAGGTGAGGTGGGCAGGGTGTGCCACCTCTGACCCCCGGCTAAGGGTCTCACGCGTGCCTTCCATGGTGGATTTCTCCCTGGGGCCTTAGCCTGAGCACTAGGAAGGCCATGCCTCCCCTACTCCCTAGAGGAGGGTCTTGCCCAGTTTGGCCATTGTCACACTGGCCACATTTCTGACCTTCCCTAGTCAAACTCACTTCTTCCTGTGAATCCCTGCACCAGGGCGCCTTCTCCTTGTCACACTAACTGTTCCCAGACCTAGGCAGGGGTGCTAACATTTGTCATTCTGGTCACAGCAAAGTTCTGAAATGCCTCAGGGAGGCCTTTGAGAAGCACCTAGCACAGTCTCTACCATCACCGATCTCCCATCAGAAGAACATTACATGTTTTGCGCATCCTTCCTCCCATAGAGATAAAATGAGTGCATGAGGAAGAGCTGTCTGCTTTGTCGGAAGCTGAGGCAACTCCTTCTGGTAATACCAGGCACACGACTGTCTCTTCCAGGCCAAATTTTTCCCACCACGAGTCCATTGTTTAAGGAAACTTTCATTTCCTCTCTTTCATGGGTCTGGTTTCCCCCAAGAACACAGTGAACCATCCCCTCGCCCTGTGCTGCATCACCATAATCCCACAGCCCGAAGATATGCACAAAGTTAAATCACCACCATATCCTGAATTCAGGCACTGCTGAGACCTTCCCATCAATGTTGTCATTCAATGGTGACTCCTGAGGACACCTTTCCCCTGAGACCCACTCCCAACCTGTCCTCAGCTTCTTACAGTAACACCGAAATTTCCTCAGAATTCTCCCAACCTGGGCAAGAAACATTCTGAAATGTTCTCTGTATTAATTTTCAGGGACTGGGGACATTGGTAGATGTAATTTGAGTGTGTATGTGCAGTAGTTTCTACGCAGGTATCCTGTTTTTCAGACACATATAAAATAGTGTGGCTACTCAATGCACCAAGAAAATGGATAACTGATCAAATTTTTTCATGATGTGAAGTCTTTAGAGAGTAAATGTCACCGTTAAGAGCGCAGACTATGGAGCTAACTCCTCATGTCCAAATTTCAGCTGCATCCCTTACTAGGTATTTGTATTGGCAGAGTTATTTACCTGATTGGTGCCTCAGTTTCTTCATCTCTCAGTTGGCAATAATGATCAGCATACCTACTTTGTAGGTTTATGGAGAGTATTAAAGGAGTTAATGTTTGAAAAATGCTTGGAACACCTAGTGTATTGCCAGTGCTGTACCTATATATTAGAAATAAAATTTAGAAATTCTTCTGACACTGCCTGTGAGCCCCAGAGTGTGAGACTGTTGCCTGGATGTATGTAGAAAGCACTCCATGACATACGATGAATAAATGAGTGAACAACATTGGCGAACGCATTACCAATGTCACCTATGTCACCCTACAGGCATTCCCAAGCTGAACCACATGCAGACATTCCTGCTCTGTCCTGCATCACATTCCCTGGGGGAATCACTGGGGCTTCTTAGACCCTAGTAACCGTGCCCATTAAAGGTTCTTTTCTGTCAGCAAACCCCAGTCTTTGTCCAATTGCTGCAGCTCACAGGGTCTGCACTCTGATCCTTGTCTTCACTCGAGGGAGATGTGCCATCCCCAGAGCTGGGCACACGCAGAGGCTGAGCCTTGGAGAAAATGATTCCCTGGCCCTGGGGCAGGTAGAAGAGCGAAGGGACAGAGTGGGATTTGGGGAAAATCCTCCAGGTGTTTTCAGAAGGGATGGAGGCAGGGGATGTGTCAGCAAGAACTGGTCTGGTTGGTGGGCCTTGGTGGTTAAATAGTAGGGGCGCTGAGAAATTTCATAGGTTCTAGCATAATACAATCAATATAATGGTCATGAAATCAGAATCAGCCTAATTAAGGCCAAGTTAACCCAATGTCAGCTGTTCCCTGACTCTCTAATCCAGTAGTGACTTATAATAAGGGTATTAGTGTTCTATCATCTCCTTTTCATTGATTGGCTAGAGTAATTATTCTTTACATAGCCTGTCTGTTTTTACATAGTAAAGAAAAAGTGAGTTTTAAAACAACTCTCCTTGGAAAAGTCTCCCTAACATATTGAATTAATAACAGAAGCCACGACAGGAAATTCACCACATATCTTGAGCTTTGGTCTCTGGTTTTAGATCTTCCTAACTGGTAAATTACCTTGACTTCTGCCTTCTTTCTTGAGATTAGTGCATTTAGGACTAAGTAGGAGTGCAACCTCATGCCATGTGAGAAGTGGTGACTCTGGGAAGAGGTTTGTTTCATTCTGTCAGTGTGTGTGTGTGTGTGTGTATGACAGTTTTTGCTGCATCTTGCACTGTGGGCCAGTGTAGACTCCTTTTCTAGGGAAAAAATTTCCCTAACCACTTTCTCCGGACTTTCTTTTCACTGGTGGCTTCCTCGGCACTGTCCAATAGTAACATTAAGCACTCTATATTATAGAATTTAATTTTTTTCTTCATAGCCACATTTTAAAAAATGAAAGCAAACAGGTGAAGCTAATTTTAATAGTATATTTTAACCCACTAGAACCAAGATATCATCAATGTGGGTGAAGTCTATACAAAAATTAATAATGAGAAAGTTTACCTTTTTTTCCTGGGCTTCATAAATCCAGTGTGTACTTCCCACTCTCAGCACAATCTCCATTTGGAAGTTGAGTTTTTTCATACATTCTCTGTACTGAGATTTAATGTTCACAGTCGTCAAATAAGAGTCACTAGGAGTGGGGTGGATGATAATTTCACTACTGATTTAAGCTCTAATGGAGCTATGAACACCAAGTGGTCAATGGGTTAATCAAATGAATAGTCATATAGTACAGAAGAATGGTACCATTTGGGATTTAGAAAAAGACTGGGGACCGTGTGTCCTGACAGGGGGCACCAGGGCTTTTCTTGTTGAGAGTGACAAGGACAAAAAGAGAATAAAGTCATACTCATAAGTGTCTAACAACATGAGGGAGAAGAAATGACCTGCCGTAGTCCTGAGTTTTGACCTCGAGCTTTCTGTTCTTTACCCAAATCTCTTTGATGATGTCCCAGGACACAGGTCAGATTAATCCCCACAGGGAAAGAGGGAGGGTAGAAGTACAAGGCATCTGACATAATTGTCCTGGGAAAGCAGGCTTCATTTATCACTCTGATCCACATTCA
The DNA here is from genome assembly GCF_020826845.1 of Diceros bicornis minor. NCBI lineage: Eukaryota > Metazoa > Chordata > Mammalia > Perissodactyla > Rhinocerotidae > Diceros > Diceros bicornis. The sequence goes on along the minus strand of NW_026691134.1, from coordinate 435,377 downwards.
CAATTTATTTTTATAGGGTAAGAGGAAAAGAAGTATGAGGGTCAAATCATCACAGAGGAAGCGACATGATTGTGGAAACCAATCCAACCCAAAGCCTGGTTTGAGCATCTCCATCCCTTTGAGGATGTCCAGTTACATATTCAAGAGGCCAGTTACTAGAATCACATCCTATCCTGGCAAAGAGGTCAGATGCCATCAATGGGAGGAAACGTCGGAGCAACCCCAACAACTCTGCTGGCAGAAGGAAAGGAGATCTTTCCTGTATCTCCAGGCCTGCAGAGTGCAGGAGAACTGTTAAGTCCTTTGGACCTTGCCAAAGCCCTGCTGAGTCTTGCACCTAGTTGCACAGATGCATCCCTGCCAGGTGTGTTCACAGGTGGTCTGAACTCCAGCCCCATGCCCACCCCTGCCTGGTCTTCAGATTCAGCAGAGACGATCCCAGGAGCTGGTCTGTACATCCCACAGCTCCTTTGCAAACAACTTCTGGTGACTGAGGAGGATATCAGGAAACAGGAAAAAAAAAGTGAAGACGGCAAGAGAGAGACTGGCGGTAGCACTGAGGCAGAGAGACTTGCTAGCGAGGCAGGGAGAGTGAGGGGCCAAGAAGGACGTCCCGACAAACACGATGAAGAAAAGACAAGACGGTGCAGATGACATGGAGCTCACACTACATTAATGCCTCTGCAGGGCTCCTGATGTCTTCTTGCTTTGAGCTCTTGAGACTTTAGTATATACCAATAGTTTTCTTTTCTTTGATTCCTTTGCATGACAGAGAAGATACAGACAGTGATCCTTCTGAGGTGAGAGATTGGGTTTCAGGTGAGGAGAGAAAGGAGAGCTTTTCTTCTCATTTTGTTCTCTCATTATCCTTTCCTGAGTGTTATGCATTTGTATTTTAAGATCAACAGAAAGTTATTACAGTCAGGGGATTCTTTAGAGTTTTGCCCTCACAGTCACAGAGAAAACCTACCTAGTCCAAATGGATTGTCCTTTTTGTGTAATATTCCAATAGATTCCAACATATTTCACTAAAGAGCTGTTATATCTGTCATCTCAAAAAAGACACCTACTTCTGGGTCTCTATTTTTCTGGTATTTGTTGCATGTTGAATCACAGTTGCATATAATGAAATACTGGATTGTCCCTTTTTTTAGATTTATATGTGTTGGAAATTTGATTCATGAAAATTGATATGCCATTGTGGTATCATGCTCTCAGGAGAATGACTGTTTTCAGCATCACAAGTCTCACAATAAGCCAGTGTGTTGGGATTTGTCTATTTGCCTGATCGAGTACGTTGCACTCTTCAAATCCTCTTTATCATTACTTACTTTTGTCCCACAGATTTATCAGTTTCTGAGAACAATGTGTTAAACAATAATAGAGTATCTTAGTACTTATATCTTCCCTAAAAAATGAGTTATTTTTTAGCTAAATCTTCTCTCCTCTATTCTTCCATGTGGTAATCATCTGGAATTTTGGTGCGAATGTGTTTTTAATGTCTTGTTTTAAAACTAATACTAAATTAGACAGACTGTTTTTTCCTTTCCTCGTGACTCCTGTTATGTTTTCCTGGATTCACATTTCTTCTTCCTGATGTACATTCTTTACCAGTTCTTTCACTGCAGGCCTGTGGGAGGTGAACTTTGAGTCTGTTTGTAGGTCAGATAACGTCTTTCTTTCTTTGACACATAGTTTGAATAGGCATTTAATTTAGCTTTGGAGTAATTTTTTTCCTTCTTTGTCAAGTTATTTAATATTTCTGAGCCTCCATATCTTTAGCTTAAAATGGGAATAAAACCCTAAAAATGGTGACTGTAACTGAGATAATACACGCAGAGCATGCCAGTCATGTTGCTTAGCAGAAATTAAATAATCAATAATGATTATTATTAATCATTATAATGATATTATTATAATAATGTAATATATAATAATATATTAATGTATAATAATAATTATACGTTAATTTATAATTATAATGTACAGTGTATAATGTAGGCAATGTATAATAATAATATATTAATATTATTAATCATTATAATCCTCAGAGTGTGCATTCTCAGAGAATCACTGCTTAAGAATGAGAATATGAAGCTCACACACAAAAAGTCTGAGAGAGTGGCATGACCATGACTTTAATTCTCAGCCCTTGGGTATCTTCAGCTGTGGTCATCTGCACAGTGTGTGCAGATAATGTAATCTGTTCCCACAGACCCACAGCAGAACAGCGCAGCCTGCCTCATGCTTGGGATGCTCTGGGCTGCTTTTTGGGGAGCCTCTGCTGTGAGGCTAGTTGGACTCTGTACAGAGAAAGATGAAAAAAGACTCTTTCTTTTCCCTCAGATTTCTCCCCCCGAGTTTTATTCACTTTTACATCCAGAGCAGATACTCTCTTCCCAGAGCCTTGGTGTTACTCTGGGATTCAGGCTTCCCAGACACCTAGTCATTTCAGCTCCCAAGGCCCAAGGTGACTGCAGAGTCATGTCTCACCCACTCCTCCCATCTTGGCCTGTTTCCCGTCACGGAGGACCCATGAGTGGGGAGAGGAGCCATCGAGGGAGATTGATCTGGAAGTCCTGGTGAATCTGAGCTTCAGAGAATGAAGCAGAAAAGGGGAACTTGAGACTGCCAGGCCTTCAGTGGGGGAGGAATATGGAGGAACCGAGAGGGGTGTGATGGCTGCACAGAGTCAAGGGGAGGGATGTTCCAAAGTTTCCTAAGAGAAGGGAAACCTTGCACTGAAGTGGAGATTCGATTTTACATGATGGCAATGTCTGTGCTGGTTTCACCAATTCTGGTGTCCCTGAGGGATGAACTGGTGTGACACCACAGGACAGAAGTTGCAGTCACTTTCAGGACTTAAAGAAGGTGAAATCTTTCAGCTTAGGCCCCTGTGAGCCAGTCAGGGGCCAAGTCTAGAAAGGCTTGGAGCCTGAGTCCATCCAATGTGGTTTCATTCTGTTCCAGCCAAGCTCCTCTGGACCCAAGCTGGGAAAAGGGGACCTCAGATCTAGTCAGATCTAGTCATCGCAGCTTCCATAGGTTGCCATGAGGCAGGTAATAGCCCAGGCGCCGTCACTGGACCTCATAGTCGCCCTCCTTCTTCCGCTGGCAGACAGTGACTTGTGAGTTGAGGAGAGCACATCAGAATGTTCCAGTCAGTTGCCCAGTATGGGAGACTCCAGGGGAAGGAGATGTCAAAGTCACAGAGACCCGATGTCTCCTGTGTCTCCCTCTTCCTTTTGTCCACTTAATTTTCACCATCAGTCCTTCTTTTCCTTCCCTTTTCCCTCTCTTGGCTCTCTCTTCCTCTCTTTCCCCTACATGTTCTAACTTAATTGAGGTATTAACGACATACAATTAACTGCATACATTTAAAGTGAACAATTTGATACATTTTGATTATAACTTAGTCAACCAACACCACAATCAAGAAAAGGAATGCCCATCCTCCCCAAATTTCCTCATGCTCATTTTAATTCCTCCTTTCCTGCCGTTTGCAAACACATTCTCATTCCCAGGCAACCAGTGATCCGGTATATGTCCCTATAGATTTTCCTGTATTTTCCAAGAATTTTTATAAATGGGATCATATACTATGTACTCATTTTTTTACTGGCTTCTTTCACTCAGCATAATTATTCTGAGATTTATGCTTGTCACTGCATGTACTATGAATTCATTCCTATCCCCATCCCTTCCCTGGCAGCATTGTGCACACACCCGAGCACTTCCCAGGTTGGCATGAGAGACAATAGTACTGCTGCATCCCCAAAAGTAGGAAGGCGCCTTGGTGCAACTCTGGGAGGGGTTGGCAGCAGCCCTGGACCCACGCATGAATGCTTTCCTGGATGGTTGGAAAGCCCACCGTGCCACTGGAGTCCCAATGATTGGCCAATGCTCAGAACCCTTGAAGAAGACCCACCCACCAAGCACAGAGGCTGGCATGAGCATAAGAAAAGGCAGCAGCAGATATATGTGCACATGCAAATGCTTTCCCAGATGGCACAAATACCCATAGTAGTGCTGTGGTCACACAACTGGGTACGTGCCTCCGTGTGGCGGCAACTCTGAGCCCAGTGTGAATGCTTTCTCAGCGGGTAGGAACACCCACGGTACCCATGCAACTTCTAGCATATGGGGTGGGATCAGAAACACAGCTCATGCTTCCCCCACAGTGGTAGCAGGTGGAATCTGTGACCTGATACTACCACAAATATGCAGGCAAAAGATTAGTTCATCAAACATCATAAGAAACTACAGTAAAAATTCAAAGCAGAAGGAAATGACAAGTCTCCAGAAACCAACCTTGAAGTCACAGAAATTTACAATCTAAATGACAGAGAATTCAAAATAACTGTCATAAAGAAACTCACCAAGTTACAAGAATGTTCAGACAGTTCGATGAACTCAAAATAAAATTAATGAGGAAAAGGAATACTTCAGCAAAAAGAATGAAACTATTAAAAAAAAAGCAGAAATTCTGGATATGAAGAACATAATTAATGAGATAAAAAAGAATCTAGAATCCTTAAAAAATAGATCTGATGTTATGGATGAAAGAATTAGTGATTTAGAGGATAGAAATATAGAAATGCTTCCAATGGACGAAGAGAGAGGACTCAGATTTTTAAAAAATGAAGGAATTCTTGGAGAAATATATGACTCAATTATAAAAGCAGCCTAAGAATTATACATATTCCAGAGGGAGAAAAGAGGGAGAAAGGAGCAGAGAGCTTGTTCAAAGAATAATAGCTGAGAACTTCCCAAATCTGGGGAAGAACCGGACTTACAAATACATGAAGCCAACAGAATGCCTAATTACATCAATGCTAAAAGACTTTCTCCAAGGCATATAATAGTAAAATTGGCAAAAGCCAATGGCAAAGAAAAAAAATTAAGGGAAGCAAGACAGAAGAAAATAACCTAAAAATGAACCCCTATCAGGCTTTCAGCATGTTTCTTGGTAGAAACTTTACAGGCAAGGAAAGAATGGAATGATATATTAAAAATACTGAAAGACAGGGGCCGGCCCGGTGGCGCAAGCGGTTAAGTGCGCGCGCTCCGCTGCGGCGGCCCGGGCTTCGCTGGTTCGGATCCCGGGAGCGCACCGACGCACTGCTTGGTAAGCCATGCTGTGGCGGCGTCCCATATAAAGTGGAGGAAGATGGGCACCGATGTTAGCCCAGCGCTGTCTTCCTCAGCAAAAAAAAGAGGAGGATTGGCGGATGTTAGCTCAGGGCTGATCTCCTCACAAAAAAAAAAAAAAAAAAATACTGAAAGACAAAAACTTTCAGCCAAGAATATTCTATCCAGTGAAACGATCCTTATGATACAATGGAGAAATAAAAGTTTTCCCAGATAAACAAAGGCTGAGGGAGTTCATCGCCACTAGATCTCCCATACAAGCAATGATCAAGAACGCCCTCATACCTGAAACAAAAAGAAGACAAATGTCTACAAAGCTTTGAGCAAAGAGATAAATAGACAGACAAAATCAGAAAGCTACAGCTCTGCTTCACAACAGGGTAGCAAATACTTAATTATAACTTAAAAGAAGAAGGGAAGGAAAGCATCAAAAGTAACTATAAACACTTCAGCTTAGTCACAAATGCACAACACAAAAATAAATAACTTGTGACAACAATAACTCAGAAGGAGAAGAGGAAAGGGATGGAACCTGCTTAGACTAATGGAGATAAGAGTCTCTCAGAAGATGGACTATGTCATCTATGAGATCTTCATACAAACCTCACAGTAACCAGCAAACAAAAAGTCAGAGCAGAGCCATAGATCATAAAAAAAGATAAAACCTCCACAGAAAACCCCCAAAATGAAATGGTAGTCAGAAACACAAAGGAAGAGAAACAATGGAAATATAGATTAGGTGGGATTAAGCCCTCATGTATCAATAATCATTCTAAATGTAAATCGATTGAATTCTCCAATCAACAGACACAGAGTGGTGGGGTGGATTAGAAAACAAGACCCAACAATACGCTGCCTCCAGGAAACACATCTGAGCACAAAAAACAAACAGGCTCAGAATGAATGGATGGGAGACAATACTGCAAGCAAATGGCAAATAAAAGAAAGTAGGTGTTTCCATACTTATATCAGACAAAGCAGACTTCAAGATAAAAAAAGACTATGAGAGACAAAGAGGGGCAGTATATAATGATAAAGGGGACTTTCCACCAAGAGGACATAACACTTATAAAGATATATGCACCTAACACAGCAGCACAAAAGAATATAAAGCAACTATCAATAGACCTAAAGGGAGAAATTAACAGCAACACAATAATAGCAGGGGACCTGAACAACCCACTTACATCTATGGATAGATCATGCAGAGAAAGGCAACAAGTAAATAGTGGAATTAAATGAAACATATGATCAGATGAACTTAATTGATATATAGAGAGCATACCCTCCCAAAACAGCAGAATACACATTCTTCTTAAGTGCACATGGAACCTTCTCAAAGATATACCATATGTTGTGAAACAAGGCAAGCCTGAATAAATTTAAGATTGAAATCATATCAAGCTTCTTTTCTGACCATAATGCTATGACACTAGAAATCAACTACAAGAAAAAAGATGGGGAAGTCACAAATATGTGGAGACTAAAGAACACACGACTGAAGAACCATTGGATCAATGAACAAATCAAAGGAGAAATCAAAAAATACCTGAAGACAAAGGAAAATGAAAAGACAACCAAACAACTCTTATGGGATGCAGCAAAAGCAGTTCTAAGAAGGAAATTCATAGCAATGCAAGCGCACCTCAACAAACAAGAAAAATACCAAATAAGTAACCTTAAACTACACCTAATAGAACCAGAAAATGAAGAACAAATGAAGCCCAAAGTCAGCAGAATGAAGGAAATAATAAAAATTAGAGCAGAAATAAATGAATTAGAGACTAAAAAAACAGTAGAAAGGATCAATGAAACAAAGAGCTGGTTCTTTGAGAAGACTGAAACAAAATTGACAGACCCTTAGCCAGACTCACTAAGAAAAAAAGAGAGAAGCCTCAAAGACCTAAAATTAGAAATTAAAGAGGAGAAATTACAACAGATACCACAGAAATCAAAAGGACAATAAGAGATGGGCCGGCCCCGTGGCTTGGTGGTTAAGTGCACGCGCTCCGATGCTGGCGGCCCGGGTTCGGATCCTGGGCACGCACCGAGGCACCACTTCTCCGTCCATCCTGAGGCTGAGTCCCGCATACAGCAACTAGAAGGATGTGCAGCTATGACATACGACTATCTACTGGGGCTTTGGGGGAAAAAATAAATAAATAAAATCTTTAAAAAAAAAAAATTGTTTGGGCCGGCCCCGTGGCTTAGCGGTTAAGTGCGTGCGCTCCGTTGCTGGCGGCCAGGGTTCGGATCCCGGGTATGCACCGATGCACCGCTGCTGAGGCAGCGTCCCACATACAGCAACTAGATGGATGTGCAGTTATGACATACAACTATCTACTGGGGCTTTGGGGGGAAAAAATAAATAAATAAAATCTTTATTAAAAAAATAATAAAATAAAAAGGACAATAAGAGAATACACTGAACAATTTACATGCCACCAATTTCGATAACCTAAAAGAAATAGATAAATTCTTAGATTCTTACAACCTCCCAAAACTGAATCAAGAAGAAATAGAGAAAATGAACAGACCAATCACAAGTAAAGAGATCAAAATGGTCATCAAAACCCTCCCAAAAAAACAGAAGTCCAGGACCGGATGGCTTCTCTGGAGAATTCTACCAAATATTCAAACAAGATTTAATACCTATGCTTCTCAAACTATTCCAAACAGTTGAAGAAGATGGAACACTTCCTAATTCATTCTATGAGGCCAACATCACTCTGACAGCAAAAGCAGGCAAGGACAGCACAAAGAAGGAATATTACAGGCCAATATCACTGATGAACACAGATGCAAAAATCCTCAACTAAATATCAGCAAATCGAACACAGCAGTATATTAAAAAGATCATATACCATGATCAAGTGGAATTTATACCAGAGATGCAGGGATGGGTCAATATCCACAAATCAATCAATGTGATACACCATATTAAGAAAATGAGGAATAAAAATCACATGATCCTCTCCACAGATGCAGAGAAAGGATTTGACAAGATCCAACATCCATTTATGATAAAAACTCTCAATAAAATAGGTATAGAAGGAACGTACCTCAACACAATAAAGACCATATATCACAAACCCACAGCCAACATCATACTTAATGGCGAAAAACTTAAAGCCATTCCTCCGAGAACAGGAAGAAGACAAAGGTGCCCACTCTCGCCACTCGCATTCAACATAGTACTGGAGGTTTTGGCCAGAGCAATTAGACTGGAAAAAGAAATAAAAGGAATCCCAATTGGAAAAGAAAAAATGAAACTCTTGCTGTTTGCAGATGACATGATTGTAAATATAGAAAACCCTGAAGAATCCATCAGAAAACTATTAGAAATAATCAACAACTACAGCAAAGTTGCAACGTACAAAATCAACTTACAAAAAGCAGTTGCATTTCTATACCCTAACAATGAACTAACAGAAAGAGAACTCAAGAATACAATCCCATTTACAATTGCAACAAAAAGAAAAAAGTGTCTAGGGATAAATTTAACCAAAGAGGTTAAAGACCTATACAATGAAAACTATAAGACATTATTGAAAGAAATCAATGATGACCTGAAGTAATGGGAAGATATTCCATGCACATGGATTGGAAGAATAAACACAGTTAAAATGTCCATATTACCTAAAGTAATCTACAGATTCAAAGCAATCCCAATCAGAATCCCAATGACATTCTTCATAGAAACAGAACACAGAATCCTAAAATATATATGGAATAACAAAAGACCTCAAATAGACAAAGAAATCCTGAGAAGAAAGAACAAAGCTGGTGGCATCACAATCCTAACTTGAAAATATATTACATAGCTATAGTAATCAAAATGGCACAGTACTGGCACAAAAACAGACTCATAGATCAATGGAGCAGAACTGAAAGCCCCGAAAAAAAACCACACATCTGTGGTCAGTTAATCTCTGACAAAGGAGCCAAGATCATACAATGGAGAAAGGAAAGTCTCTTCAATAAATGCTGTTGGGAAAACTGGACAGCCACATGCAAATGAATGAAAGTAGATCATTATCTTCTACCATACACAAAAATTAACTCGAAATGGATAAAAGACTTGAATCTAACACTTGAAACCATAAAACTCCTAGAAGCAAATATACGCAGTACAGTCTTTGACATCGGTCTTAGCAGCATCTTTTCCAATACCATGTCTACTCAGGCAAGGGAAAGAAAAGAAAAAATATACAAATGGGACTACATGGGACTAAAAGCCTTCTGCAAGGCAAAGGAAATGATGAACAAAACGAAAAGACAGGGCCGGCCCCGTGGCTTAGTGGTTAAGTGCGCGTGCTCCGCTACTGGCAGCCCAGGTTCGGTTCCCGGATGCGCATAGACGCACCTCTTGTCCGGCCATGCTGAGGCCGCATCCCACATACATCAACTACAAGGATCTACAACTATGACATACAACCATCAACCGGGACTTTGGGGAAAAAAAAAAGGAGGAGGATTGGCAATAGATGTTAGCTCAGAGCCGGTCTTCCTCAGAAAAAAAGTGGAGGATTAGCACGGATGTTAGCTCAGGGCTGATCTTCCTCACAAAAAAAAAAAAAAAGGAAAAGACAACCCACCAACTGGGATAAAATATTTTCAAATCATATATCTGACAAGGGGTTAATCTCCAAAATATATAAACAACTCATACAACCCAACAACAAAAAAACAGATAATCCAATCTAAAAATGGGCAGAGGATATGAACAGACATTTTTCCAAAGAAGATATACAAAAGGTCAACAGACACATGAAAAGATGTATAACATCACTAATTGTTAGGGATATTCAAATCAAAACTACAATGAGAGATCACCTTACACCTGTCAGAATGGCTATAATTCCCAAGACAAAAAATAACAAATGTTGGAGAGGATAAGGAGAAAAGGGCACCCTCACACACTGCTGGTGGGAATGCAAACTGGTGCAGCCACCAGGGAAAACAGTATGGAGATTTCTCAAAAACTTAAAAATAGAAATAGCATACCTTTCAGCTATCCCACTACTGGGTATTTATCCAAAGAAATTGAAATCAACAATTCAAAGAGATTTATGCACCCCTGTGTTCACTGCGGCATTATTTACAATAGCCAAGACATGGAAGCAACCCAAGTGCCCTGCTACAGATGAATAGATAAAGAAGATGTGGTATATATACAATGGAATACTACTAAGCCAGAAAAAAAAGACAAGATCATCCTGTATGCAACAACCTGGATGGACCTTGAGGGTATGAAGTTAAATGAAATAAGCCAGACAAAGACAAATATGCCTGATTTCACTCATATGTAGAAGATAAACATACACAGGGATAAAGAGAACAGATTAGTGCTTACCAGAGGGGCTGGGGGCTGGGGCTGGGGGTTGTGTGAAAGAGTTAAAGGGGCACATATGCATGGTGATGGATAAAAGTTAGACTACTGGTGGTGAGTAGGATGCAGTCTATACAGAAATTCACAGATAATAATGAACACCCGAAATTACACAATGTTAAAACCCTTTATAATTTCAATAAAATAATTAAAAAAGAAAAAAAATAATTCATTCTTTTTTATGGTTGAATAGTATTCCACTGTGGGGATATACCACACTTTGTGTATCCGTTCACCAGTAGATGGACATTTGGGTTGTTTTCCGTTTTTGTCTACTATAAATTGGTTGTTATCAACATGTGTGTACAAGTCTGTGTATAGACATACGGGTTTATTTCCCTTGGATGGATTCCTAGGGGAGGAATGGCTGGGTAGACGTATATAATTATTAAAGATGCATCCAAGCTATTTTTCACCAGCACTCGATGAGAGTTTCAGTGACTTGACATCTTCAACAACACTTGCTATAGTCAGTTTTTTTAATTATAGCCATTCTCAAGTATGGTGGAATCTCATGATGACTGTCACTTACATTTCCCCAATGACTCATGTAGTGAAGGAGAAGGCAAGCCACACACAGACTGGGAGAAAACATCTGCAAAACATATCCCTAGAAAAGGATGTGTATTTTTAATATATAAAGAGGTCTTACAACCCAATAGTAAGAAGACAAGCAACACGTCATGGCTTACCAGCAGACAGCAGATCAGGCCTGTGATGAGCACCAGGATTCCCGCCAAACAGCTGAGGATGAGGGCCCAGACAGGGTGGTCTGGGGAGACATGTGTTGGGGTGAGCCACCTCCTGTCATCGCCCCAAGGCTCCTGCTGACCCCACTGTGCCTCAACCATCCTTGACAAGGGTTGGCCAACTCTCCTCATCATCCAAGATGCTGTGCGCTTGGTTCTCTTAGATGAGGCACAGCATCAAGATGCTCGCCCCCTACCGTGGGCTGGGGCTTCCTGCAGGTTTACCAGGCTTATCAGTCAAGGTGTCATCTCTATTGGGAGAATATTCTGGAAATGAATGAAATGGAGAAGGCATGTGAATGTGTTTCACTCTTTTTAATTAAACTTTTTAGACGCAGAAAAATAAACGGAACAGTCTCATAAACATCCATCATCTAATTTAACCATGTATATTCCATCTAATTAAAACAATATTTCATCAATGTATAAACTATTAACACTTGCCACCCTTGATTCCTACCATGTTTTCAATGAAATATTAAAGTCAAGTAGACATCATGATGTTTCAACCCATTTTAGTTTCCATCTCTAAAAAGTGAGCACACTTTGCTACAAAATCCAAGACCATTATCACAGAACAAAAATGTAATAAATTAAACCAAATTCATACCTCTGGGCACAGAGGACTGCATTTGGGCTGGACTTTCTTATGACGGCCGGGGGGAGAATGGGTCATCACAGTTGGCAAGCCTATGGGATCTCTCTAAATTTGTAAATTCCCACTCAAAAGTGTTCTTCCGTGCCTAGAAACACATTCATCCCCTTCTCCTTTATCTATTTGCTTAATATTAATTTTCTAGGATTAAGCTACAATGTAATATCCTGCAGGAAGTCTTCTCTGATTTCCACCTGCAAGTATGAGTTTGTTCACATCAAATAATTGATAAATTTCAATTCTCTATTCTTGTTATTGCCAGCTACAACATAAACTCCAGGAGGGTAGGACACACAGCACCCAGTGGGCATGGGGGGAGGGGTGCAGGTCCCCCTACTTGTACCTCTATCCAGACAACCTCTTAGAGGTGTGCTGTCTGATATGCAGCAGCAACAAGTCTCTTTTTAAATTAACATTAATTTTAGTTACATAAAATACAAATTCTAGTACCTCAGTAACATTAAATATCAGTAACAATAAAGACCAGTCACAATACCATCCTTCGAGGACTCAACAGCCACATGCAGCTATGCACTGGACAGCACAGATAGAACATTCCACCACTGCAGAAAGTTCCAGCGCATTGGTGCTCATCTAGAGTGGGACTTGGCAAACTATATCCTGTGGATCAGGAACCACATGACCCCCAAACCAGTAAGTCTGCTTCACACACAGCTGGAGTCCCTCACTGACCATCTGGCCCAGTGGCTCTCAGTGCAGAGATAAGGAAACAAAAGTCCAGAGAGGGGAGGTGATTAGTTTGAGGTCACAGAGCTGTCTAGGAGAAGGTGAGGGCCTCCTATACTACACTGGTGTCCTTTTCTCTCTCTCAATGGTGGGTAAAGACTGGGGGACTATGTCACCTCCTGCCAGCCTGAGAAAGTTCAATGATCTCTCAGCCCCAGGCATCCAGAGTCCCCAGAAAGGCCTCACTTCCTTTTCCAATGACCAGGGAGCCTTACCATCCCCAAGGACACTCTTCCAGTCCAGAGTCAAGTTCTGCAGCTGGGTACCATTCTGGGTCAGCCGCAGGAATTCCTCATAGATGGCAACTCTGTCCAGTCTCCGTACCAAGGTGGCAAGGTACACAGGGAGTCCACTCCAGTGTGGTTACTGTGGGGGACAGACCTGGAAGGGCACAAAGGATGAACAAGGGTGCCTGGAATTCTACCCTGATTCTAGATTCCCTGCTTCTGGGTCCTGTCCAAGAGGACTTTTTGCAATAATGTAAACACTTTCTGCACTACCAAATACACTCATTATTAGCCCCATGTTGTTATCGAGCACTTAAAATGTGGCTAGTGTGTGTGAGTGAGGAACTGAATTTCTCATGTAATTTCATTTCAAGTAATTAATTTATAAATAAATAACTACAGGGAGAACATTTTTGAAACTTTGGAGTAAGGACTTCTGCAAATGCATAAAAACAATGAGAACACTGGTAAAAATGGTCAAAATCATCTTTTCAGAAGTCTAGAAATTAATCAAAGGCTTGTAAGAACTGAGGGTTTAGTGAAGACACACGGTGGAATCTTGATAAAGGGAGCAAACTTTGTGGCACTATAACCTGCACTATTCCCATCTTGCTCTCACAATATCCTCCATAACTTTGAAAACCATCAGTCTCAGAACCATGGTAGCTGAGACAGCCAGCAGCCCAGCAGCCATAATGGGTTTGGAGCTCTGAAAAGACCCATCCCCATCGAACTCTCACTAGCTGACCTGCCTGGCAGCTTCCCGAAAAAGCCCCATGTTCAGGGCTTGACTTTACTTGACTCAGAGCTTGCCCAGGGAGGAAAGTCTGTCCCCAGGACACTTGATAAAAATATTCAGGGCTAATTGTTTTCTACTGTAGTTGCCTGAGGGAGTGATACCAGCCGAGGCAGGCAAGAGGTGACCCAAAAACTTAGAAGAAAAATTGAGGGAATGAGATGTCCACAGGGGGCTTTGAAAAGCTCCAGTGTATTTGTGGGCATCTAGAAGGCCACAAGGGCTCAGGGCTGTGGCACACCCAGGACAGACTTGAGAACGTCTGAATCTCTCACCTCTAGTTGGAGGGGTGGCTTAATATCTGAAAACTAGATTATGTAATACACCATATTAATAGAGTAAGGGCTAATACCACGTAATCTCGACCATATATATAGAAAAGAATTTCACAAAATACAACGCCCTTCATGCCTAAAAAAGAAAACACTCAACAAATTAGGAATAGAAAAAACTTTCTCAACCTATAAACAGCATCGATGAAAAACCCACGGCTAACACCATATTCAATGGTGAAAGACTCAAAATTTCCCCCTAAGACCAGGGACAAGACAATGATGTCTTCCCTCATCTCATATGTTAATCACAGGTACTAGAGGTTCTAATGAGGGCAATTAGGCAAGAAAAAGGAATAAAAGAAACCCAGATTGGAAGGGAAGAGGTAAAACTATTTGTTTTGCAGAGAAGATATTGTATATAGAAAACCCTAAAAAATACACCCCCCCACACGCACAATATGTGAATCGTATCCCAACAGGAGTATAAAAAATTTAAATTGCCCCATGTGGTTAGTGGCTCCACTATTGGAGAGCACTGTTAGACTGCTGATATTTGTTGAAAGTCTCCAGAAGAGGAGGAGGAGGAGGATGCTGGAGGTTGGTGGCCCCAAATGTTAATGCTTTTCTCAACCCCTGAAAACCTATGGAAGGAGATGGTAGGATTAGCTGACAGGGATGTGGGGGAGAATGGGCACCATGTCAGTGACTTCCAGATCAAGGATGTGTCACAGGAGCTCAGAGCCATCAGCCACCAGCTCAGCCAATGCTTCCAATCTCCTCAACCTACATCAAGTCGGTGACCAGGCAGGAGTGGAATATGTCTCACAGCTGGCTGCCTCTGTAGAGCTTGGTGACCTAGAACAAATGCAAGGGAGAGTGGGTGAGATGGAGGTCTCCTGGGGATGCAGGGGGCCACTGGAGCCAGGGAAAGATCTCAGACCTTGGGGCAAGGGAGACCTGACTTCAAATCCTGGCTCTGCTCCTAACTCATTGTGTGATTTAGGCACAATACTCCCCTTTCTGAGCTTCAGTTTACCCACGTGAGAAATGGGGAAGGCAGCTAGGACATCACCTCTGGAAAGTGAGAGAACCCAGACACGCAGGGAAAGTGAAGGATTGAAACAATATTGTAACAGATGTAAGTCAGGCGGAGGAATGAGGGTGCCCTCAGGGCAAGGAGAGATGGGGGAGGGGAGACCCCACCTGGTCCTGCGTGTCTCTCTGCAGGGCGGTGTACTCCAAGCATCTGGGCTCCGGGTTACTGAGGTTCGAGCTGATGCTGCGGAAATGCAGCTGGTGCTCTCTCTGCATGCATAAACTCCAGGGTGCAGAGCCTGGAGCCACCCATAGGAAGAGCAGACAGGTGGAGACTCTCAGCTCCCAGCACAGAGGCATGGAGGCCCACGGGATCAGGATGGTAGGTGCAGACAGTGTCCACACCGGTGGCTCCCCCATCCTTCTCAGGCCTGGGGAGACAGGGACGTGGGGACTCTAGAGAGAGGTCCTGAAACCTCTGGGGTTGGGGCCAGAACAGGAAGGAGGAAATGGGAGGTCAGTGGGGAGACTGAGAGAGGGGTGGTCACGAAAGTGGTCATTTGGGGCAAATGCTCAGGGGAGGGTCTTACCTCAGGGAGACCAGTCTGCAACTCAAGGAGAAGAGGCCCAGGCTGCTCTTCTTGAACAAGGATCCAGCTGGGGAGGAAGAAGGAGGAGGATGAGAGGAGAGACAGGGGTTGGGGGAGGGGCTGGGTGGGATTTAACCCACCAGGAGCTGCTGGGACCAGGGTCTCACCAGGCTCTGCAGGACCCTCCCAGTGGAGTAGAATGTGGCTGAGCTGTTGCTCCTGTCTGATGAATACCAGAGGGTGGAGATGGGGAAGGTGACTGTGAGGGTCTTCAGGTTGGGCCCCAAAGCTGCAAGACGAGAGGGAGAGTGATGGCCATCACTGAGAGCTGGCCTGAGACCACACCAGAGTCCTGTACTCATTATCATCTGTCGTCTTCTCTCCCAGTGGCACCACCACCCACCCGTGTGGTCACACAAGTCAGAACCAGCATATCTGCTCAGCTCCTCCTCCCTCCCAGTAACACCAATTCACCTTGCACACTGGTCCTCACATACACACCATCCCTGTCCCAGCTCAGGTCCTAATTTCCTTCACCCAGACCAACACCCCAGCAGGCTCACTGCATGCTCTGTCTAAAGGATGTTCTGCATGGACTACTAGAAGGATCTTTCTGAAATGAATACCTCACTAGGGCCACAACTGCTCTAGTACCACCCATGGCTCCCTATGGCCTTCAGTGTTTAGTTCAACCTTCTTGACCTGGCACTCAAGGCTCTACTCAATCTGGCTCCTGCTGACCTTTCAGTCTCATTTTATCCATCTACTGCGGGATAAACATTATGCTTCTTGCAACCCACATTCGTTTCAATTCTCCCCATACGGCATGTTGTTTCTGGCTGGAGCCTTTGCTCATGGAATCCTCTCTGCCAGGAAAACCCTTCATCCTCTATTTGCCAGGGTCCCTCCTACTCATTCTTAAAGACTCCATCCTGGTGAAAATTTCTCTAGTAAGCTCTTCCCCTCCAAATTATTCCAGGTGCCTCTCCCCGAAATATCCCACATTGTATTATAATGGTGTGTTAATTTCACAAGACTAAGGGCTCTCTGAGGGCTGGCCTTAGACTGAATCGTTGGTATAATCTTTGTGATCAGCATGATTGCCATAAAACCAGAATTTCACACCCTGGATTCCCAGCTCCTGGATCACAACTGGCTCGTGGGGGAGTGGGGCTGGAGAGCTTCTCTTGGGAAGGAAAAGGGGTCCCCAGATACCTGTGGTGGCTTCTGGTGGCACAGGCGATGATCAAGTATGCAGGGACGTGGTGGCCGGCTCGGGAGCTGTGGAGAGGGCTGTCATCAGGGAGGGACAGAGTGGGAGGAGCCCCCAGGCTCACACGGGCTCCAGCACTGGCTGTCTCAGGACCACCATTCACAGGTGAAGCATAAATGAGAGTGAGGGGACGGGTGACTGTGCGAGCAGAGGGATGAGCAAGCCTGTGGATGAGAGGAGCCCAAGAGAGAGAGATAGGTGAACAAGAGACACTGAACTTGGAGGAGAGACAGATAGACAGGCAGAAAAATGGGCAGATGGATGGGATACCTGGAAAAGGAGGACCAAGGGCGGGGCTTTAGCAGAATTAAAGTGAAAACCACGTGTGGTCAGAATGTGATGGAGAACATGTCTGTGTCTAAGGCTTTCTTACACTGGGCTGGGACTCTCCACCAGAACCTGGGATAGAGAGAAGAGATGAGTTAGGGCGCTTCCAGGTGCTTCCCTCACCAAGGACAGCAGGTGAAGGAGGACAAGTGCTCCCCAACCCCAAATGCAGACGGGACACAGGAGATCAGGGCCAGGAATACTCACTGGTGGTAGTCGGGGCCACGCTCCATAGGTGTAACCTGTGGAGAGAAGGCGAGAGGAGCTGAGCAAGAGTTGGGGTGAACATAAAGAATTAAGGGAGAGGAAGGATGTAGGGACCTTTGTGGGAAAAGCAGAGAGGAAAGCAGCGGGGACGAGTGGAGGGGTGTTCAGGGGGAAGGCAACGAGATGGAAGGTGGCTGGACCCAGTGATCACACAGTGATGAGAAGACTGAACCCAGACCAGGAGGATAGAGAGATGGATCATAGCTCACTTTAGAGCAACGGAGGGACCTCAGAACTCCGACTGGGAGAGAGAGTGTGGCTGTAGCACAGCCCCTCACCACTGACGTAGAGGCTGTCCCCGTCCAGGGTAAAGGAGCCCAGGTGGGTGACGCGCTAGGTCTCATGGCTTAGCTCCCAGTAGAGTCACTCTCTGTCCAGCCTGGGACCTGCGGAGGTCAGAGTGGAAGGCGCAGATGATGTCCACCCCAGTGGCTACCCCACCCTTCTCAAGGCTGGGTAAGGAAGATCATGGGGATGTGGAATACTGAGCAGGGTCGTTCTGGGTGTGGAAAGCGAGAGAGGGGAAGGGAGGAGGCTGAGGGAGATGTTGAAGGGGCTGCTCTGATGCCTGCAGGGGCTCTCCTAGGTGTCTCCCGTGTCAGACAACCCCCTGACAAGTAAAGCCTGACTTCTTTTAGGATGTGGAGGGGGGCCTGTGAGTGGCAAAGAGGGGTGAACACACAGACCTGGGTGAGGGGGCGTCTGCAGGTCTGCACGGACAGCAGCGAGAACAGTCAGTGCCCTGTGCCATCTGACACATGCAGGCAAGAAAGTACCGTTATGTTCTCTCGGTTCTACACTCCAAAGTCTTTTCTTTCTACTTCTTTCCTACTCCACAGCCATCACCCAGGCCTAGGGAACAATCATCTTATTCCTAATCTTATTCCCAGCACCTCCCATCTTGCCTATTAAGTCTTCATTCTTAACCATGAAGTCCATTTTAACCCACGTGCTTAGACCAAACGCTAATCACATCATCCTACTCGCATCTCTCCAGAGTCTTCCCACTGGTCTTAGAACAGAGTCCCAAGTCACCCCTGATCTGGTCCTGCCTGTCCTCCCCTCGCAAGTGTGGCTCACACCGCTCCCCCTGAGTTGACTCGGCTCGGCCATCCCTGTTCTCAGTTCATGGACACACCAGGCTCTCTGCTTCAGGGGTGTCCTCATGCGGGTCCCTCTGCCTGAAACGCTCTCTTGAACACACTCCCACACCCTCACTCCAGTCTAACCCTCCGACCAGCTAAATCCAGTCCCAACTCCAGCTCTCAAGCTAAATATCAGTCCTTCTCAAGAGGGCTTCTCTGCACCCTCAGTTTGATTCCCCTTGTGCCAAACTCTCACATCACTCTCATCATTAACTTTTCAAAATCCAAATTCCCAAATACAATATATATTCCATGGAAGTGGGACAAGCTCTCTCTGGTTCTCCAGGTCCCCGTGCATGTGTCCCAGGGCCTGGCTCATGAGATGAGGAACCATCTCGGTTTGTCTAGGACTGCCCTGGTTTGAACACTAAACGTCCTGTGTCCTGGAAAACCCCACTGTCCTGAATAAACAAGGATGGTTGGTCACCATAAATTATACACTCAAAGACTATCTATTGCATGACAAGCACACATTCCCCTCAAGAACATCACAGGAAAGCTAGAATGAAAAAGGCACACACACATACACACACAATTAGTAGAGGCCAACAACTAAATACAAAATTACTTAACAAGATTCTCTGCAACGTGAATCACCAGACCGTTATTTCAGAAAAGTTTCAGAAACAAAGTTAATTCCCTTTACAAGGCAAGGTGGAGAGGACAGTCTTTTTGGAGACTAGCGCCCTTCCCTGCAATCTACAGTGTTGCTTAGTACTCCTCCAAATGATTTGAAATGTCATAAAGAAAAAAATGCTCAAAATAAATCTGGCTACTGGCAAATTCAATTTTAAATTTGTTATTAATACAAAGAAGTTCCAATCATCTTTTTCCCTGAATGCTCCTTTATTTCAAATTTTTGTGGAGGATTTATAGGACTTTAGAAGTCAATTGAATGGGTCTAAGGAACGTTGCTGAGTATCGCTGCTAATATTTCATGGGATGTCTTCTAATACTACATACACACGCAAAACATTTCTGTTATTATACTATATGTAAATCTTGACTTTTGAGTATTATGCAATGCAAGTAAATCTATATTTTCTACTATAATACACATTTTCAGTTATTTACGTTGGTTTCATGTGTTTTTATTTGCATATAACTGTGCTTACTGAAATATTTACCACACAGAACCACACACAGCTTACCATCTTTCCATCCATCAAACATCAATAATATCTCTCAAGATACCCTCACTCTCAATGACTCCATGTGGTGACAACCTGAACCCAGGAAAGCCCACTGGCAGGTCTTCTGCACAGCGGAGGCTGCCGGAACCTGTTGGTACCAGGTCCACAGGGTACTCACCTGGTCACACAGAAATCCATGGATCAGCGAGGACAGGTGGACCCTGAGCCTGGTTTCACCTCAAACTTGATCTCCACGGATGCTTCTCGTGTCTGAGGGGGGAAAAAAGGCGCAAACAAGCTTTTGAGGCCTTTTATAGGATGTTGGATGGAAAGTTCACCCCATTCACTTTTCTTTTTCGTATTTACTGATTTAACTGTAACCGTTGGTTGTGACTGGATTTTCCCGATTCCTATCCAGCCACCTGCTGCTCCCAGAGATGGGAGAAAGCAGCTTCGTGCTGTATGCACTTGAGTCGCTCAACTCACTTGGCTGGACAGAGACTTTTTGGTGACTCTGGACCCTTTAAACAAGCTTGTCATTTAGGGACCCTGTAAGTGACTCGTTGACTTGTCAACAATTTCCACACTTCATTGAGGGCTCGGGAGATTTTCAGGCCCTGGAGCAGGTTTCCCAACCTCGGCACCACTGACATTTGGGGCCGGATAATTCTCTGTCGGGCCGTCCTGGGCCCTGGAGGATGCTGAGCAGCATCCCTGCCTCCCCCTCTAGATGCCAGGAGCGCCACATTTGTAACAACCCAAACACCGTCTGCAGACGTGGATAAGCCCCCTGGGGACAAAATCACACGGAGGACGATGACGGGGACTCTGAGGAAGGGACGACGGCGCCTGGAGCCAGGAGGAACAGCAGCATCGGGCGCCCTGAGCGAACAGCCCGGGGGAAACGGGGCTCCGGGAGGACGGAGGGACGCCGGGCCCTGACGAGGCTGCCCCTGGCCCAGGCCCCTACCTGGACCGCGACTGGATCCGGGACCGCCCGCCGCTCACTGAGCCCCGGTCCTTTGGGCGAACGTCCACGGGAATGTGGTCCGCGCCGAGAAGACGGAACACACCACGCAGAACGCCCGCTCCATCCAAGGCTCCGCCCGCGCTTCCGGTTCCAGTCTTGGGCGGTCGTTCGGGGAGGACGAACGTTTGGGGGCTGCGGGTTGAGGCGGCGGGCGTGGCGATGCCCCGCACCCCAGCCTCGGGGGAGGTGTCTAGTTTCTAGAGTGAGTGAGAAGCTGGAAAGCGGGCTGGGTCAGCACCAGGGACAGGGACAAAATCTAAGGGAAGGACTGTGTTCGGGAACCAGTTCTAAGGGCGGGCTGTGGGCGGGGACAAGGCTGTGAGTGACAGCAGGCTGGGGAGGTGGTTCTGTGGGCGGGAACAAGGGTGCGGGCAGGGCCATGAGCCCGGACCAGGCTGTGGGCGGGGACGAGGTTGTGGGCGGAGCCAGGCCCGAACGTTGTGGGCGGAGACCAGTTCCAGGGGCAGGAAGAGGCGGGGGTGTGGCTGGAATAAGTCAGGCAGACTTCACAGGGGGAGGAAATCAGCTCCAGGGGCGGGGCTGGAGGCGAGGCTTTCCATGGACCCCTAGACTGTACAGGTAGCTGGATGTTGAACAGCTGTTCTTCATTCCTTTCCCCACCTTTACACAGCCTCATAGAATGATGTGCCCATATTTAGAATTCTATATATTTTGTGCGTTTGCTGTTCTTAATTTCATTAAAAAATTGGATCATATATTCACATTTCTCTACAACTTACTGTTCCAAGCCAGTAGATAAGGATATAATGCTATTTTAATTTTAAAAATCTGGGGGGAGGGAGGCCTACGTCGTAGGTGCACGTATAGGAAAACTTCAAAGAGTGGTGCAAAGTCAATAAAATATTCTCACTCTACCACTGTCTCCCGGTACTTTTGCACAGAGATAAACATCCTTTCCTCCTCTATCCTTCCAGACATACTGCGTATATGTGGGACTGTGTATATGTTCAAGCCCAAGAGGGATGTCCCCAAGCAAAACCTGAAGCCCATGAATTGTCTCATGCATCAGAAGTTAATGAGAAGAGATTTAATTTTCTGGTGGAAGGAGATGAACCAGTGATGAATCCATAGGAAGACAACAAAGAAACAAGAGACTTTTACCATTTAAAAGGTCAAAGGAAAAAGTGAGAAAGAAAATGTATTCATACTATCTGACGTAGCACATCTCTGGATAAGATTCATATGCTATAAAATGGTAAACACTTATGTCATAAAACAGTAGACATTGAATTTTGATTTATCCTAATTCATTAAATAGTTATATTGGGCAAGGGGAATTATGTTTTTAACATATGTAAGAACTCTTCATGCTGATTTTTTCAGAGAAGAAAGAAACTATAAATAGTCAAAATCTGAAAAATGAAAACACTGTATGAGTAGCTAATTTAGAAATATAGATTTTTCAACCAGAAAATTAAAGAAGTTGTTTTTGGAACCAGAGTCAAGAGTGGGGATGGTAGCTTTTCATTATAAGGCTTGGAGTATTATTTGAGAGATGTGCGTATACATACACACACGCACACACACGGGAGCCTGAATTTGTATTCCAAAGGGATCCTCTAACTCTACAAAGAACTTGTAAAAATGATTCACTTTATAACAGTAGAACATATTTTGAAAAGTACAGACTTCAAGCATTAAAAAAGCTGTCATCATCCAGGTGGAAAGATGAATGGGGCATCACTTTCCAACCCACATGGTGATAAGCATTTTACATACACTACTTTTGAGTTTTCTCACAGCAACTCATAAGGAAGATGGTATTATCTATCTCCATTTTGCAGATGAGGAAATTGGTGACAGCATATTGCTAAAATTTTCATATAAGTTCTCAATAGATATTGTTTTATGTTAAAATTGTTTATTGAATTTTCTTTTCATTAATAAAATGATATGTGTCACTCTTACAAATAAGCAAAGGCTGTGTAAAAACAATTTAGCAAAACGACAGTTTTCTTTTGATATAATTAAATATAACAATCACTTTATTATTTTTCTGCTCTCTGTCTCACATCTACGAAGATACTTCCTATCCTAAAGGCTTACTAGAAATCTCTACTAAAAATCAAGGATCAGGGAATACCCATATTATGCAAGGTTCCTGAATACATGCAAAAAAGCCATTATAACAAATTTTTGTACAAAAATCTTAGATCATTCATGAACTGATAACAACACAAATCATGATTAGGCAAGGTATTTCTGTAGAATGACAAATATTTAAACTTTAGACATTTAGAAAGGTATGTCATTACAATAACTAATGTGTATAAGAAGAATTTTTTCAAACTCACTAAGTGCCAGGAAATCATTTGACAAAATGCACTGCAATATTATTCACAATAGCCAAGAGATGGAAACTACCTAATTGTGCATCCGTGGGTGAAAGGATGAAGAAAATCTGGGGCATCTATTCAATGGAATATTATTCAGCCTTAAAAAGGAAGGAAATCCTGTATTCAGAATTGCTTGCCTGGATCATTTCAGTGGCCATGTGCTTTCTTCCTTAGTACCCTCTGATCCATTTGCCAACCAGGAACCAGGGTGATCCTCACAATGTAAGTGCCACAACCTGTAATGGATCCCTAAAAGAGATTTTGGAGGTGGACTGCCTGGTTACCAGCTGTGTGACCTTGGTCAATTATATAACCTCTAATATTCCTCATCCATACAATAGAGGTTAATAGTATTGTCTCCATGGCATTGTTGTGAGGATTAAATGAGTGAATACATGTCAGATGCCTAGAATATGCCTGGAATATGATAAGGCATCATGAAAAATTTAACTGTAATTATAACCAAATTAAATATTGTGATGGCCTATTAATTAAGTTGAACCATATGAAATTTCTAATATTCAACCATTTTGACCCATTATTATTGTTGAATAAATGATAAAACTCAGTCTAGGCAGGTTGTGTAGAGTCAAAAAGGATTGGATAAATGAAAATATTATTAGAAAAAATAAGCTGAAATAGATTGCTTTGCAATTTACAAAGCAGTTTCTCATACTTTGTTTCATTTAATCTCTATAGAATGCTTTTCAGGGTATTATTAGCACTGTCTCTGAAGGAGTAACTGACTTTCCCCAAATCACACTACATTAAATAACACAATTAGAGTGGAAACATCATTTCAAGTATAAATCCCATATGATATTTTGTTTCCCCTTCATAATATCATCGGTCCTCTCAAGAAAGTGATGAAATAATGCTGATTCATAGGAACTTAGTCTTAAAGAGACATACTCTCAGATGATAAACACTATGTCTTTAAAACAGGGGTGTTGCGAGAAGAAACTTGGGACCAATGCTTTCTGGGTTTTCAAGTCCGTGATTAGACTTCTGGTAAACAGTCAAAGAAGGGAAAGTGTGAAAAATAGTCCAGAATGAAAAAAGTTTGACATATATGTAACTTTATTGATCACCTCAAGTTTCTCTTTTTCTTTATGTTCTGTGTCACCCTACTAGAATATAAAAGCTCTTAGGGTAGATGACTGCTATCGTGCAGCAAGTGGTAGGCGCTGAGTAAATATTTATTAAAGGCATGAAAGTGGCCTTGAATACATCTGCTCTTTACTCACCAGAGAACAGCCCCACAGCAGGCAAATGGCATCATTAACAAAATTTTAAAAATCATATCCTTATTAGCTCATAACCATGGATACAAGGCTCCCATTTATTTCATACTTTCTAAGTACTTCAGCATTCTGCTATATTAGGGAGTGTTTCCACAGCCTTGCTGTAAAATAAAGCAAGACTTTTTGGCCCATTGATTGCTGTTTCCAGCAGGGCCCATCTCTATACTTACCTCTAAACAATGAACTATAGATTTGTTATCCCAATGAACAGCGATTTGGTATGGAAACTATTTTATCAGTGTCATGTGAAAGTAGACATTTGATATGTCTTTAAGGGGTGATATGGATAATAATGTTGATGCAGAAGAAGACAAGTGAAAATTCTCTCTGGTCTTTGTCAAGTGCATCTGCGTGAAGGGTATCTTTTTGTCACTGGATTTCAGAACTCAAAAAGACTCGTCCAACTCTTCATGTTACTGGTGAAGAAACTGAGGTCTAAAGAGGTTGAGAGATTTGACCAAAACTAATTCCTGGGACTAGAGAAAGATCCTCTGATTCTCAGCTGGCCACATTGTCATAAGATCTCCAGCTCCAAACAACCAAGAGAAGCAAGTCTGTTGATTTCCAGGCAGAAATGATTCCCCTTCACGTTTTTACTTTTTCTCCCTTAGATGCCTGCTCTGCCCTGACAAGGAGTTTATCTGATGTTTACGCTAAACTTAAGAAGAGGAAAATGCTCCTGGCAAACACTTGTGATTCAGTGTGGCACTGGCGAGCACAGTCATGAAAAAGTGAGAATCAAAAGAATAAGAGGTAAATAATATTAAAGAAGAAGAGAAAATCTATTATTTTAGTGGGACATAACTTATAAAGTTTAGAACTGGTAAATAAGTGCAGTAATGTATAAGGAAGCTAGATTCCTATATGAAATATCAAAAATACTGTTACATGAGCAAGAATTAGTTTAAACATGTAAATAATTATTCCATTCATAAGAGCAATGAATTATTTAAGACGAGTAGTGAAAATAATTGGAACTACACGTTAGTTATATGAAGAAGATTATAAAGAGATACAAAGCCTGTAAAAACTCTGATTAAATGGAGAGATATACTATACTTGTGATTGAAAACAGTGTTTCAAAGATATAAGTTTTCAAACATTATTCAGATTCCATATGCTTCAAATCAACTTTTAAAATGATGTAGTGTTTGTTTTATAGACTAAAAGATATCCATTTGTAAAATAAAACGCTGGAACTTCAACTAACATTATTCACAAGTAAATCATTCCAAATGGATTATAAGGGCTAAAATTAAAAGTAAAAATCCCCCACGTATAACAGTAGTGGATGACAGTATAGAAGAATATCCATAATCTTAAAATTAGTGAAGATATTCTTAATA
Organism: Diceros bicornis minor; assembly: GCF_020826845.1. Classification (NCBI taxonomy): domain Eukaryota; kingdom Metazoa; phylum Chordata; class Mammalia; order Perissodactyla; family Rhinocerotidae; genus Diceros; species Diceros bicornis. The sequence goes on along the minus strand of NW_026691134.1, from coordinate 409,578 downwards.
TATATGCTTAAAGATGTCTGGTTGAAAAGAGGAAGGAGAAAAAGTAAAATGGAACGTGACATGGTCTCTGATTTTCTTTCAGAGACTTAATCTAGAGATGAATATTCCAGTCTACGATATTGGATAAAGAAATAGAAATCTGTGATAATTACACAAATACTGAGATGACATATATAAATGGTAGCATAATGTATCAGTTAGTTTCTGCTGTATAACAAACCATCCTAAAATTTGGTGGCTTCAAATAAGAATAGTTGATTTTTTCTCAAGATTCTGTGGGTTAACTGGGCAGCTATTTTGATCTGGAGCTATTGGTGGCTCAGCTAGGATTGGCTGGTCTAGGACGGCCTTACTCACATATCTGATTGTTGACTTGAAGTCACCTGGAGTAATGGAGATGTGCAGTCTATCTAGACTCATTCACATATTGATGGCCTCAGGCTTCCCAAGGGCAGCCAGAGAAGGACAAATACCAACAATGAGCAAGTGTTTTTCAAGCCTTTGCTTATGTCATTTGCTAATGTCCCATTGGCCAAAGCAAGTTACAAGGCAAAGTTTACCCAGAGTCAACGTGGGATGCTACGACCAAAGAGACAGTGGGAGAGGACTAATGTGTGGCCATTTTCGCAATCTTTCACACATAATTTTAGAGGAGAATTAGTATGAATGTTTGTGTATTTGTTCATTTGAATGCCCGAGGAAAATTGTACAAAGCCAAAAGTAACGTAAAGCAAAAAATTAAGTGGACATGTAAGGTAAGTTTTGTTGGTACTTAAAGTGGGTCTGCACAAATGTGGTAGTTTATTTTTCAAGTGTAGGCAAGTTCTTGTGACCTATGAAAATAACTTACATTTCGATTATTTTCTCGCTGAGTGTGTTTTATTCGTTAACACATTTGATGTGTTTCTCTCTGGCCTTAGGAAAATAACGTAGCACTTGGGAGCAAAGATGCAGCCTAATAGCCCCACACTGGAGGCCAAGATGGAGAAGACATCCACAGCCACCATGACCTTGCCCATGGTGCTGTGGTAGACGGAGAGGAAGGTGACCCAGACACTGCAGAACACCAGCATGATGAACGTCAGGAACTTGGCTTCATTAAAGGTGTCAGGCAGGTTCCGGGCCAGGAAAGCCACAGTGAAGCTGCCCAGGGCCAAGGAGCCCAGGTATCCCAGGACACAGTAGAGTGCAGTGACCAAGCCCTTATTGTGCACGATGAAGATGTGGCCGTGTTCAGAGTGTGCATCTGTGTCAATGAAGGGAGGAGAGGTTCCCAGCCAGATTCCACAGAGACTCAGCTGGATAAAGGAGCAGATGGGAATGATGAAGTTAGGTTCCTCTGACACCAACCACTGCCTCATCCTTCTCCCTGGTGCAGTGACCTTGAAGGCCACAGCCACAGTCATAGTTTTGGCCAAGACACTGGAAACAGCCACAGTAAATACAACTCCAAATGTGATTTGTTGAAGAACGCAGGTGGCTGTCTTGGGACGACCAATGAAGAGTAAGGAGCAGAGGAAGCAGAGGGTGAGGGAGATGAGCAGGATGTAGCTGAGAGTCCGATTATTGGCCTTGACTATGGGAGTGTCTTGGTGCTTCACAAAGACCCCCAGGACCACAGCTGTGAGGACAGTAAAGCACAGAGCTGTGCAGGCCAAGGCCATCCCCAAGGGGTCCTCATAAGCCAGAAAGGTCACAGCTTTTTCGAGGCAGCAATCTCACCCTCTGTTGGCATACTGATGATCTGGACACTTCACACACTGATCCATGTCTGGGGAGAGATGCAAAGTGTCCTCAGTCCAGGTTCAGTCATTCTCTCTCATTCGCATGCCCCCAAAGAAGGCATTAGGTAAGTTTAGCCAATTGTATTCCTTTGTTGCTCCAGGCACCAAATAACAGAATACTCTGCAGAGAACCATTCCCAGTTAATACTGCCCATCTTCTTTCTGGTTAAGTAAACAAAGCTATTATCCTTCTCAATATTTATCTTGCATATTCATGAAAGCACTTTTTTCTCAGCAGAAAACTTAATGTCCTCCCTGTCTCTCTGAGCTATACCGTTGTAAGCTATGGCTTAGATTTACTCATTCAATGAGCAAGCAGTTATTGGAAAACCTCCATGAGCCAGATAATATGCTACATTCTAGGGAAACAGAGATGACCAAGTCATAGACCTCACTCCTCGGGAGTTTCAAAATGAGACCATTTCTACCATTTAAAATGTTCTCCAAAACATTTCATCTTGATTTCACTTCCACCACTTCTGTTAAGATTTTAGTCACTTCTCTCCTATGTTATCATAAGATCTTATTACTCTGGTTCCCTGCCCTTGTCCTTTATCACAAGTGATACTTCTACATGTAAGTGGGATCATGTTTATCCTCCATTAAAAAATCCGACAAACTCTTAGGAAGACCAAAAAGACTGTATAACCTTGGTCTTGCCTACCTCTACTACCTCTGCTCTGATTTTTAAGATTCCCAAATCTTCATGTGGTTCTGAAACTGTTCCGTGCCCACTCATCCCTGCAGGTATCAATATATGCTTTTTCCTTCTACAGGGGCATTGCTCCTTCCTCTTTACGTCCCCTTAAATTCTCTCACTTTTCACGTTTAGAACTACAATCTGCCTGATAACATTTTCTGTGGATGGTGTGAGTTAGGGTTGGCGAGTCATTGTCTTCTCCATGAAAACAACCAATTTACCCAACATGGTTTATTGAAAAGGCTTTCATTTTCCCACTCCTCCTCAGTGTTTCCTTGTAAATCAGACGTCTATACGTGAGTCCTTATATGAACAGCTTGTATCTGAACTTACCATTTGGTTCCGTTGATTTTCGTGTTTATCGTCTTGATGAACCTCCTCTATTGTGATGGTGTAATACTTGATGTCAGGTAGAGTAAGTCCTCCCACTCTATTCTTTGTCTTCAAGATTTTCTTAGCTAAGTTTTTCCTTTATCATTTCCATAAGAATTGTATCAATTGTAATCTACACAGAATGGGTCATCATTTTAGCTGCAATTTTGTGGAAGCTGTAGATTAATTTGGACAGTTTTGATATCTGTAGAATTTTGAGTCTGTTCAGTCACGAATTTGATTTATCCCTCCACTTCTTTCAGTCTTCCTCCATTTTTCTAAATGCTGTTCTATAAATTTATGGACAGAAATCTTTTGAAAATCTCATTAAAGTTATTTCTAGGTACTTCATACTTTAAGATGTTGTAAATGTCATTTTTTAAAATTTAAATTTTGAATGCTTATGACGGGTAGATGGAAGCAAAACTTTCTATATTAACGTTGTATTCAGCCACCAATAAACTCAGTTAATACCTTAATTTATATGGATTTTACATTTATACCATAATATCATTTGAAGATAACATCAATTTTACTTCTTCCTTTGAAGTAAATTATTCCTTTTATTTCTTTTCCTGCCAATATTGTATCAGGCAAGACCTCCAGCATAACGGCTTATAGAGGCAGTGATGTTGAACATTCTTCTCTTATCCTTGCTTTCAACAGTGCACCCTAAAGTTCCATTCTGTGAATACTGTGTATGGGAGTAAGAGAGTTTCCTTTTGTTCCTGATTTGGTAAGTGTTGTTTCTGTTGTTGTTTGTTTTAAAATATGAATAGGTGTTTAATTTTACTAGTGTTTCTTACAGTTATTGAGATTATTATTTCTCTTTTTTCAGAGATTAGTGTACTGAATTACATTGCATGAATCTAATTTGGTCATGATATGTCATTCTTATAGCTAGATATAGCTAGATTGGGAACCTTGATTTGATTTGATTTTTTTTTTTTTTAGGATAAATGAATTTAATCCAAGAAAGACAGTGGCCTGTAATTTCCTTTCCTGCAATGATTTTGTTAGATTTTGGTACCAATGTTAATCTAGTCTCTCAAAGTGAGTCAAAAAGTTTTCAGTTTTTCCTATTCTCTGGAAGAGTTTGAGTAGATGTATATTATTTTTTTCTTGAATATTTTGGCAGATTCATCAGCTTTGTACCAAATAAACAGCTTACAATAAAATTTTGTAGAAATGTTTTAAAGGATGGTTTCAATTTCTGTAATAGGTATGGCAATATTCAGATTCTTCATTTTTTCTTGAGGCAGTTTGGTAACTTTTATTTGCCTAGAAATTTGTGAATATCCTCTAAATTTTCATTGTATCAACATGATGTTATTTATGTTTTCTTCATGTTAAAAATTTTCCATATGATCTGCACAGATTACTCCACTTTCAACCTTGGTATTATTTTGTTGCAATTTTTCTCTTTTTTTGAACACTAGTACTAGGATTTTATTGAGCATATTTGTCATTTATTAGAATCTAATTTAGTTTTATTTATCTTTTTGATGTTTGTCTTTTATTTTGTTAACTCTTCCTCTAATATTTATCATTTTGTGTTTTCTCTTTTCCTTGTGTTTACTTTTCTCCTCTTTTTCTAGTTTATGATGAATGCTTAGAACTTAGAAATTCAACCTTTCTTTATTTAAATATATACAATAATATATAAATATATACAATCTAGTATTATACATTTCTCTTTAAGGATAGATTTAACTCCACCCCATAAGATTTGATGAATAGTATTTTTAATTGGAAATACATTCTAATTTCCATCATAGTTTACTCATTAATCATCGGTTGTTTACAAGTATATTTATTAATCTCCAAGCATGTAGGAATTGAAGTTAGTGGACGTAGTGTTCTTTAGATGTGCATATGGAACATATACCCAAACTTACCACACGCCAAATGTGCACGTGGAAGCTTTATCCAAATTGACGATATGCCAGACTATATCATCAATCTCAGTACATTTCAAAAAAATTGAAATTATACAAAAGATGTTGTGAAATTAAGCTTCATATTAATCACGAAAATAAAATTAGATAATGCCAACATTGAGGGGATTCCAGCATTGCACCATTTAATACCATAAATCTGAGTAATTCCAAGATGTTAATTATTGTATGAAAAATCTTCAGTGTTGGTTTTCTGTCCCTCTTCTATTTCATGACCCAACTCCCGAACCCACATTGTCTGTGTTCTAGTCATGTTGAACCTTTTCTCAGCTCCCTAGAATATTAAATGCAGGGCTAATTTGCCAGTTTTTGCCATTTCTAAGAATTCCACCAAGAATTTAATCCGCTTTCATTAGTCTGATATAATACTAATGCTACTGCCTCTGTGAAGAAGTCCATAATGCTTCCCTCCCCACAAACATATATACTATCACTTATTTCATCCCATGGGTCTCTGCATACCTATATTGCAGCCCTATGTCACCACCTTGAATTTGCATCACTGCATGTTGTCTCCCCTACTCACCTGTGAACTCGAGGAGATCAGAAACCAAGCTGTACCATAAGCTCACTGTACACCATGGAAATACTTACTTCTTAAATCAAACACAACCTTTCTGTGCTCCTGCTCTGTGCCAAGAACAGCACCAGACACTGGAAAAATAAGGATTTGTTCAATGTGATCTAAATGTAGCTTTAAAGAAGATGAAAAGTAAGGACTTACAATACCATGTGTTAGATTCCATGAGAGAGATTTAAGTTAGTTACTGTGGAGTGGTAATAAAAGGTTTCCTTGAGATCATAATGCCTGCAATGATGTTAAAATGAGACAAGCAAGCTAGTTCAAGGTAGAGAGAGAGGGTATCATTTTGGGAGGAAATATTATTGGCTATAAAAGTTAAATTACTAAATGGAGGAAGGCAACATTTTGACCCTGCAGTCCTCATCAAAGCTTTTTCCTTTCTTTGGGAGAACGGTGCATACAAAAGAGAGGTGGAGAGCCAGCCCTGATAGCCTAGTGGTGAAAGTTCAGTGCTCACCACTTCGGTGGCCCATGTTGGTTTCCCGGTCATGGAACCACACCATCTCTCTGTAAATTGCCATGCTGTGGTGGTGGCTCACATAGAAGAACTAGAATGATTTACAACTAAGATATAAAACTATGTACTACGGTTTTGGGGACAATAATAAAAGAGGAAGCTTGGCAACAGATGTTAGATAGCTCAGGACAAATGTTTCCCTTCAAAAATAAAATAGAAGTGGAGAATGTGGCTGCAAGGCATATACTCACCTATTTCATTGGAAATCACATTCTCTGGGCTGGGAATGCAAGCAAAACAACAGGCAGCCTTGCTCTCTTGAGGGCTCTTCCTGAATCCCGGACTGCAACTCTCACTGCATACAGAGTGTGGAGTCTGGAGAAAATCAGATAACACTTGGTAACAGCTGTGACTTTTACCTAATTTTCAAGTAACTAGAGTGTTTTAGAGTATTGGGCCTTAACAAACTTAATCTTGAAATATCTAAATCCAATTCATTGGTTGGTCGCCATGCTTATTATATGATATAAAACACTGGTACACCTCAGAAATACTGTGGGTTTGTTTCCAGAGCACCGCAATAAATCAAATATTGCAATAAAGTGAGTCACACCAATTTTTTGATTTCCTAGTGCATAAAGAAGTTATGTCTACACTATACTGTAATGTACTAAGTGTGCAATAACATTATCTCTAGAAAACATGTACATAACTTAATTTTTTTAAAACAATTATTCCTGAAAATTACTAACCACCTTCTGAACCTTCAGCAACTTGCAATCTTTTGCTCATGAAGGTTTTGCTTCCATCTTGGATTGTTGGTAAATGAAAAAATTACTTCAGTTGGAAGTGAATTGTTAAATTCCCATATGTGGTCCTTTACGAAGCTCTGAGGGGACACAAAACCCCAACAAGATTTTGGTTATTCATGTGTGGTTAAGTAATTGTGATTGGGTTCAACCCACCTCAGTAATTCCTGTGTCCCACTTTATCACATCCTCAGATAAAGACAATTCTTGACCACGTGGAGCATGTTGGGAATATTCTCCTACTTTCACCTTAAGTCCAAGACCTTCGGGAAAATTCCAAAAGTTGAGAATGGTTTACTCTGAATCTGATTTTCCTTCATCAGCCAAATTCACTGAGTCACCAACAGGATTGTTAAATTCTATGTTCCTCAGAAAGGGGTGCAGCTAAAAGAGACACATCATCCTGTGGTGAAGTGGGCCCGGGTGTTAAAGAGAAAAACCCTGAATTGGAGACAGCCTTTCATTGTCTGTAATCCTTGCTTCATAACGTACCTTTATTACAAGTATCCAAAGAAGTAAAGCAAATGATATCATACGGAGAACTAAAATATAATGTTTCTAAAATATCAGTTAGTTTCAAGAGAAAATGCCTAAAGACAAGAATATCAAGATGATCAGTGGTGATAGGATTCAGACAAATCTCGAGTACAAAGTCCAATCTAGCCACCCTCATGCACTCTCTGAATTTTCCCAGACCATCAATCTGCAAAATGATGTTAGCAATACCTAAAGTTGTTGCAGAATTAAATAAGATCATTTATGTAAAGTATTCACTATGATGTTCAGCACCAGATAGGCACATAAAGGACAAGTTCTCTTCTTGTCATTGAGGTGATTCATGGGAGAAGACAGGATATTCCCTATTGAAACGTTAGGCAGGCAAGATGTTGGGATCCTTTGTAAAACAAAGCATTGATATTGACTCATAGCTCACTTCCTCGTTGCCACTAGAAACTTCTTGTAGATGATTTACCACCCAGGACTAGATATACCTCCTAGAGAGTGAAACAAGTATAGAAACTCTTGTGCTTTTCTTGGAGAAAGAATCCTAACTGCTTGGTTTGAGCACCTGTGGAACCATAAGAAAGTCATTTTGATGAGTGTACGTTCTGTTAAGTCGAAGAGACTTTACCTGCCAGGGACAAAACACCAGACCTTCCCACTTCGCATTGGCTGCATTTCTGCATGTTGAAGAAGCATCTTGTGAAGGTTCCAGGCCACAGCATACACAGCATTTTACATACTGTAACTCAATTCACTCATGCTTGTGTCAAAAAATCTGCCAAAGCAGCCATCCTAAGGAGGCATTAGGTGGACAATTCTCCAGTGTTTTTCAGTAAGACTCAGAAGTCATGCAAGGAATAAAGGGAAACCACAACATAGTGAGGTAAATGTCTTCTGGATATTTGGAAGGGTTAACTGTCTGGATAAAATTTTCAAAGCCAGGAACCTCACTACGGTGGTGTGAAAAAATGATAGCCCCATGGAATAAGTCAAGGATGAAATCTCTCTCACTGTGGATAAAATCCAACTCTGATGTCGTGACCCAGACTTTCCATATCACTAAATACTCCCAAGTAGAAAAGCTCAAGCTTATGAGAGAGTTGGCATAACCAGAAATGATAACCACAGTCCCTTCTGTTTCCTCTACTTGGAAATTGTATGGCCATGTCCTTGAGTAATATGACTTTTCAGTCACAGGAATCTTTTCCACAAAGGCTGCACAGATTCCATTCCTGTCCATCTCTCCTCTCAAGTCTGAGAGAAACACAACACCTTTCTTGTCTTCCGAGATGACCAGCCCTATCCAACTCCAATTGAAATGAAGCAGCAAAGAGTCCATGCCAATGGCTAGAGATGTGTCCCTGGGGGCCATCTAATAGAGAGATGGAAACTGCTCATCATCATTCAGGGTAAGCTCAAAAGGACCATAGGTAAGCTAAAACGAAAAGACAATTGGAAGCAATATGAGGAAGGGGATTGGCAAAAATCACGCTCTCAGTCCTGAAGGCTGTTCAGCAACACCTGGAGTGGTAGAAGGGGACACTTGCTCATTTCATTTTCTAATCATTTTCCACTCCCTGAAAGCTTTCTATAAAATAAGATCAGTCAGAGTTCCAGGAAACTGCTTTATCTCCTTCCCCCTCAAACTTCTCTCTACTCTAAATAAAGGAAATGTCATACTCCATCGAGGTCCTGTACACGGACCCTTTGAGATCATATCCTTTGAGAGATGCACAAACTCAGTCTCCTCCTTTCTTCCTTTTTAGGCCCCTGAGAATGGCACCAAAGGAGACGTGGTTTCATCTCTCCCCATCCCACCCAGTCTTATTGTGGAAATTTGTACAGTTCCAGCAGTGTTCCAATCTGGGCAGAAATTGCCCAGGTGGTTCCTGTAAGGACCGCTAGAGACATACTCTCTCTCCTGCAGTCGTAATTAGGGATGTCCTTGCCCAACCCTGAGAGCCAAATCAGGGAACTCTCCAATGTCCTCCTTTCACTGGGTAGGGCATTATAGAGATCAAAGCCCAGAGACATGTTGGGCAAGATATGAAGGTCCCTGCTGATTTCCTCAATGGCGAAAACCAAGGACAGAACATACTGGTAGTTCTTGTACTGAAACCTGCATAGAGGGATGAGGATCCTTAGGGAAAATACTCAAAATGATTTCCTTCAAATGCAATACAATGACTTTATTAAAATGAATTTGCTATTGACTCGAATGTCTGTGGCAACAGATGGTACTCCTGAAACCTTAGAATTTATAACTAAAGAAAATAACATGACTCCAGCTGTGGAACATCCTTACTGAATTCCACACTCATGAAAGTAACTGGTTAAATACACAGAAGAAAGTACAATGAATGGAAAAACAGATCACATTCAGAGTAGACTTGTAAATGGCTCTTTGGCTCAGGATCCAAAATGCTTGCTAATATGAGCACACCATTAAATCCTTCCTAGAAGAGCAACAATATTAGCACGAGATTGGAGAAAGCCCTGAGGAGGAAGAATAATTGTAACTGGAAGATACGTGACAAGCATAGACGCATGACATGTGCACGTTGAGAATGGTGCAACAGAAGGCTATCAATCAAATTGCCTAAACCTCTGTCCCCTCAAACCTGTGCGTCTGTCACCATCAAAACCAGGAAACTAAGGTGAACTTCAGAGATCCAATGAAGGAGGAATCATCAACAGGCAGGAACAATTGAAAGAATCAAGAAGGACTGAAGGGACTAGAAACACTTAGGAATCTAAGAGAGAGAACATTGTCAAGTTTAAAAAGCTTCTCATCCATTTCTTATTTTAAAAATATAAAATTAAAATTAATCATTAACATCTTTAACGGTACCTATTCCTGATAGCCCATATTGTCTTCATCTTTTCTACAGACATTCTAAACACAAATAACACCTAGGCCAAAGAAAATTCTCTGAATTTCTATTGCCTGGGATTTGTAATAGCATCAAGAATAAAATAGAGCAGTCACTTGTATTTATTTCAAGTGTTCTATTATTTGAGGATTGATTAGTACCCTAGTTCATGCTCACTGCTTGTTAATGCTCCCCATGTCCCTGTGAAGAATAGGTGTTCTTCACTTGTTGGGTATAGGGTTCAATGTGTATCCATTAAATCAAACTTGCTATTTGATTTTCAAATACTCTATTATTAGATATATGTTATTCTTTGTTTCAGAGGAAAGTTGAAATTCTCCACTATGATGATATATTATGTCTACCTCTGCTCCTCCTCTGCCTCCTTCTCCTGTACTTCCTCCTCCTCCTCCTCCAACTTTTTCTTCTGGTCTTCTTCTTCTTCTCCTTCTCCTCCTCTTCCTTCTCCTCCTTCCTTTCCTAGTTGAGGCTATATTATCTTCACATGACATCATGTGTAGTATAACGACTATATCTTCATGATAAGTTGAATTTATATACCAGTGGGGATTAACCACTTAATTCCTAATGATGCTTTGTTCCGCATCTGTTTTATCTCATATTATTATAGCTACCCTGGGTTGATTTTTGATTGATATTTTCCTAGCTTATCTTTATATCTTCTATTCTGTTTTGAATTTCTAGTTTTCCATGTTTTTTAGTTTTCATAAGTCTTGTAAACAAGATACAGCTAAATTTATCATTGTCGCATCAAATTTAACAATCTGTATTTAACTGGAGAATTTATTCCATTTACATTTGTTGTGATTATTTATATCCTTCTTTTGCTCCCACTATCTATATGTTTTCCTTCTATTTTTTCCACAAGTTTTATTATGTTATTTCCCTTTAAAATTTATTGATTTATACTTGTTTTCCATATTTTATTGTATCTCCTCTATTTGGATGACAGTTATATTCTTTACTTCTATTTTACCACCAGCCCACATTGCCTGAAGTGGATATAGCTTCTCATCTCCTGAGAAATTTATAGACCCTCTAACTTTCAGTTTTACCCTCATGACTCACTTGTTTTTGTTGTACAGTACTTTATTTCTCCTTTTTCTTTACTCTCTCTCATCATCTCCATATCTAATTTATCTTTCATGTTTTTTACTTCCTTGTCTTTCTATGCTGCATTCTATTTCCTTCAGAATTCAAATTTGGTTTTATATTCTCTCTTCTGTTGTAGAACCCATCTATGAAGTTTTAAAACTCAACAGTTATGTATTTTTCGTCTCTTAAAGTTCTATAGGGCCCTTTGCCATATATGTCAGATCATTTCTAGAGTCTCCTGTTTGATTTTGTTATTCCATTTTTTGTTGTTCCATTTTTTATACACAGTTATTTTATATCTTGAAGTTGGTAAGTCTAATAGTGAAGGTTTTAGTGTTTAAATCTATTGTTTTATTTTTAATTTTCTTATGTCTTATGACTCTTATCGACAATGGCATGTATTCCTTATTTGTTTGGAGAACTTTGATTATGAGCTCATTTTTGTCTGATTTTAATGTGCACAGAATGTAAGGCTTTAGTTTAGATTCTTTCCTCCAGAGAAGAATGTCACTGGTTTCTGCTCACAGTCATGTGAGATGACACCAAGTTAAGTGCCTTTTTTGTGTGACTCACAACTAATCTGTGACTCCCAGATTCATTCCCTCAAGTCACTGGTGATTCAAAGACAAATCCTTTCATTAGAGGATCATACTGGCCTTTGACCACTGGGTGAATCCAAATTTGTCTAGTGCTTACAATTTCCTTCTTCTGTCCTTTGAGACTTGGCTTACACCATGTGAACTCAAGAATGCAATAACATTATATTTTATGGAAGATAGTGTTATGTGGAGGGAAACCCCTTTGAGGTATCTAGTCCTCCATACTCCTAGTATTTCATTCTTTTGGATACTTCTTTGCATTTCTTTCTTTTAATAAAAATTCTTTCTTTAACTTGAAAAGAAAATAAATTTTAAAATCAAACGTGTGAGCTTGGGGGTATAGAAATAATTTACATGCTATTCAACAAAATAAATTTAAGATATAGAAAATTTTACAGAAATGTATGTATGGATTAGGTACATTTAACTGAAACTAAGAACCTCTATTTAGAACATATTTAATCAAATTTTAGGAGAAGAATCATTGAGATGCACACTCCAGGAACATTCTGTTTCTGTGAGGTGCACACATACTACACATATACCTGATCGTCATGTGAGAAGCCATGATATGGCCAACTTCAGTTCAACTTAGTTCAGGTGTGATATGATCAATTAACCTTGAAGAAGGGAGAGTGTCCAGAATGTCCAGAAGCCCCATGTGTTTCCAATGTTAGAGCATTAAATACTGAGAACAAGGAAGAATGGTGCAGGTGTTTTATCAGTAAATTGCAATGTCTAAAGAGCAGAGAACAGCATCCACATTAAACTTATTGCAGATGGTGTCACATTTCTGAAAACAAAGCACCCCTTTCAGAGGAAAAATGAAGAACGTTTTTGCGTCAGTTGGGGCCTCCAAATGCTGAGGTAGAGTTAGGAGTACAAGAAGATTATTGTGGCATAACACCTGTGAGGAATCAAAGAATTGGGTAGGGACAGCCCACAGACTCAGATACGGATTTTACTGCCTCTGAAATAAAAAAAAAATAAGGAATGTTAGGCAGAGGAGCTTTGAATCACAATGTGGAGATGCTAGTCTCCACCGGAGACCTACTGAATTAGAATGTTTGGGGTGGGGTACAGCAAATCTTCTGTGTTTTAACAAGCCTTCCAGATAATTCAGATCCATAATCAAGTTTGAGGTTGACGGGTTCCAAAAAAAGCACCGTACCAAAGAAGTGAACACTGAAAAATTAAAACAATTGTCTCAGTACTTTGTGTTAATGTGATTTTTAAAAAATGCAAAACACAAACTACTTTAAAGAATGTGCATAAAATTTAAAGCCATCTTGAACCAAGAGCTTAATCTATACCTAGAGACACTGGATTTGGAGAAAAAGAAAAGAAGTAAAATACTAATTAATTTTTCATCTAACATTGAGGTGGCAGTGAGGCAAGACTTCAGATGCTGGGTTCTTCTTATTTCTCAAATTAAAAATATTGTGAAATAGGGGCCACCCTGGTGGCATAGTGGTTAAGTTTGCACGCTCTGCTTTGGTGGTCTAGGGTTCATGGCTTTGGATCCTGGGTGCGAACCTCTGCACCGCTCATCAACCATGCTGTGGTGGTGTCCCATATAAAGTAGAGGAAGATGGTCATGGATGTTAGCCCAGGGCCAATTTTCCTCAGCAGAAAAAAAAATTCTAAAATAGAATGTGAAAAAGATGTATATATCCAACATGGTGGAGAAAAGGTTAATAAGGAAAATTACTTTAAATGGAGCAAAACAAGGAAAAAAGAAAAAAAGCAAAGTACAAAATTTAAAAATAGAACCACAGAGATAATGCTACATATAGCAGTTATACTATACTGAAGTTACTTAAATCACTTTTTCAATATTGAATGTTACTCTACATTCCACGAAGACAAAGGAAACTAACACTGAGCATAGATGCTGAAAGAAAGGAGATTGTCAGTGATATTCCATACACATGCTCACAAAAGTAAAGCCACAACTAATATGAAACTTTTATATATGAATGTGTATAATGGTACACATATCTGAAGGCAAAAGGTGGTTAGCAGTCAAAATGTATATGTTCAATTATAGTATCATATATTTTAAAAAGGATTTTAAAAATATGAAGTAAAGTGAACCTAACTGCAACCAAAGTAAGAGTATTCAATTAACTTCTCAGTATTTGTCCAAAAAAAGTCAATATAGGAATCATATATATTGTTAATCTTGATTTATCATTAAATATGTTTGGAGCATACACACACACGTGTTTGCATATAAATATCAAACATCCTACTCCAAAGCAAAGAAAGCATATTATTATAAAATTAGGTCCTATCCTTCTCCAGCAAGCAATTTCGACATAGCAATTAATACCTGAAGCCGCCAGAAGAGAGATAGATGGCCAACCACAGAAATTCGGACTCAGTAGTGCATCAGAGGAAAGGGCAGATTTGAAATCCAGTTCCTTAACCAACTTGAACGCAAAAATGCTCATTAACTGCCAACATATCTTAAACAAATCAGACAATTTATAAGCCAATAAGCACTCTCATGCATAACTGTTTGGTCAAACAGGAAATCAAACCAATGATTAGAAAGGAGTGGTGATGGTTTGTAATTGGTATTTGAGTGGTGAACACGATGTAATCTATGCAGAAATAGAAGCATAATGATATACACCTAAAATTTATACAAGGTTATAAACCAATGTTACTGCAATACACAAAAATTAAAAATAAATAAATAAATAAATGAAGGAGTAGCAAGGAGCCCAGGAAACAGAGGAGAGAGAAAGGAAGAAGAGAAGAAAACTGTCTGTTCTGAGAGAAAAAATCTGAGCAAGGGAGGGGGAGAGGGGAATTCCCTCATCCAAACCTGGATGAGGAGAGAGAGGGGGAGGAAGGGGGAGAGAGAATCCCCCACTTACTGTTCCCTGTAGGTTCGTAGGCTGGTCAAATCCTTAAAAAGACAGGTTGTCTGGAGAAAATCAGACCCAGCTGAAGAACATGAGTCCATGGAAGAAACCAGGGAAACTGAGTCTCTCGCCACAATGGCAGAGAATCTCATCTTGCATCCTCTCCTGCACTAATGACGAAGGTGGATGTCGTGGGTGGGCCTGTGGGATGGGAGAAGGGATGAAGACGATTGTCATGCAGAGAGACATGTAAAGGTTGGTCCGACCAGTTAGCAGTAGCCAGCAGTGGAGGAAGCTACTCAGAGGTCAGGGTTCTGTCTCTCTCTCCCTCTCCCTCGGGGACCTGAGGAGAGTAAGGTGGCACACCCTGCCCACCTCGCCTAACTCTCCCATGTGCCCTTCTTTTTCTGTCCTTTCCGGGAGCCCTGCAGGCTTGGATTCAAACCCCCACAGCCCCTCACAGGCCTAGGGTGCATGCGCGAACGCCAGGGCCTAGGGTTGGCCTCGAGGGTCCTCAGTGAAGGCACCGCCCTCCCGCCAGCCTCTGACCGGCTGGCGCCACCCAGCTGCAGCTGTTCCATCGCCGCCCTTCTGGCCTTGGCTTCAGCTGTTGTCTCCCTCCCCTCCCCCGCTCCCACTCAGCTTGAAGCCCGCTTCTCTAACTTGGAAGCATTGATCTGGCCCTGATGGCCACAGGCGTTCCGGGCTTGAAGCTCAAGGCTCTGCCTGGGCCAGCTGCTTCGTCCAGGGGCTCATTTCTTCCTGGAAAGACAAAGCCACGGCCTCACCCCACCCCTGCACTTTGCGTCTGCAGCCAGGCCAGGTGTAGGAAAGGCTCTGTAGAGTCTGAAGAGCTGTAACCGGCATATGGCACCCCAGGGTTAGGGATCCTGGGCCAAACTGGGAAAGTCCTTCCCGCAACAGATCCCTGCCTCATCTCTGAAGTCAGTAAGGCCTAGCCTTCCTAGTGCCCAGGCCATGGTCTGGCGAGAATTCCGCCATGGAAGACAGGCGTGAAGCCCTCTGCTTGAGGGCGCATGTGCCACGCCAGGACGGCAGGAAGGCTGCCACAGATCGCCTGCTTTTTTCAAAGGAGGCTGGCCTATTCGCTCATCCTCCTGCTCCAGGCCCATTTCGTTCTGGACCAGTTCCGAAGGAATGAGCCTTGGTGCCTGCCGCCAAGTTTTTTTGGGTGTGTTCTTGCCCCTGTCAGAGGAGGAAGCCACTTGGCAACTGCTCTGCCACACCTCGGGTGTTTTAGCCTCCCTCAGCCGGGTCCCTGCCATGCCCATGCCTGCCTCCATGGAGGGACTACTAAGGTCTTGGCAGTTGCCAGTGGAGATAGTCGTTAGAGACTTAATTTTGGGTTGTAGTAAAAGAGCATAACATAAGAGCATTGAGCTTGATCTCTACCATTTATGAGCTGTGTAAACTGGATGAGTTTTCTAGCCACTGTACCCAGTCTCTTCATCTATATACTTGTGAAAAGACCAACATCTACTACGTCAGGATATTTTGAGGATTATGTGTGTTAATATATGTTCAAGCACAGAATTAACATTCAGAGTGTAGTGCCTGGCTCAGTAGAAGTGTTTGCTGCTGTTATTATAATTATCATTATTTCATGTTCTTCACTTCCTCGTGAGTTCCCTGTAAAACCAACCATGGTCCATGGTGTCAAAAGTTTTATTCCAGGTTCCTGCTTAATGGCCTGCAGAGGGAGCCTTGGGCTCATAACCTCCTATTTTTATCCCAGTCCCTAGAGGGATGCATTTACCTCTTTCTTCTTTGCACTGAGGCACTGAATGGGGTCCAACACTCAACTCTGCATGTCCTCCTTTTAATATCCCATGCTATTGAAACACTGTTTAGTGTTTACTTGGTGGAATATACTCCCTGACATGAACAACGCACAGGAGATAGGATTTAGGAAACATTGTTATACTGATAGGTAATAAGCAGGTGTACAGATAGTAGAATTATCAATTTCATAGAGAATTCCTTTAACAGTTGTTCATATCTTGTGTTTTACATCATTTATTAGGGTAATATTTTCATCTTTACTTTTCCTTGTGTCTCTATCTTTCTCAATTTTTCCAAGAGATATATTTATATTATCTTCTAAAATTTTAGGGAAAGTTAAGAAAGTTATGAAACATTTGAAGTTGTTGATTTTGTATATTGGAGGACAACTAGATTGCAAATGAATTAGTGATAATTAGAGTTTTATTTTGGTAAAAGATGGTAGTTGGAATTGATGCCAGGATGTTTGTAACCTAGTTTTTACATCATTATTTGATGTAGTATCTAAAATGCCAGAACTGGTAATTTTAAATATAATAACTTGTCTCATTTTAAAATATGTGTTCTTGGAGAGAGTGACTGAGGTAAGTGGACAATAATTTACTGTAGTGACTTGTTTTTCTCCAATTAATCTGTTATAAACCCAGCAGCCATATAGCATTCTTTTGTCCAAATGACCTGATGGCACTTTCTTGACTTTTCTTGCTGTGACTCTAGCAATCTAGTGTCACACCACCTTCTCGCTCCTAGTCATGCTTTCAGTTGTAAGAGTAACATTGTCAGTAATATGGTGACAAATTTGCACACAGTCTACTATTTACTAAAATATATATATCAATTGCAAACTTTGGTAACGTAATTTTAAGGAATGAACAATTTGCAGTGCACTTAGCTGATTGCTACACATTATTGTGTACTGACATCATGGTTAAAACCATTATTTGCAACATGTGGCCCCATTCAATTATATTTTAAAGGAAAGGGTTCAATGACTTTTTTCTTTTTGAAGAAAGACTTTCATTTCCATCTTAGAAAATTGAGAACTTCTTTTTAGCCCTTTTTCTTGTCTTCAGCTCTTCTTTATCTTGGTTACTAATGCACATGTCCAGTTACTTCAGAATCATGGTGCTATCGCCTCTGCCTTTCTCATGGCTCTCACATTAATTTTTCCATAATCCATTCTGTGAAAAAGGTTTATCTCCACCTTCATATATTGAGGAAGGAACCGACCCTCCTTTATGTGAACTTGGAAAGAAAGGCCAAGGTGATGCCTCGGTGCCCCTCCCCAGCAGTGAGCTGCAGATGGGCTGCAGATTCCTGTGAATCTTTTGCTCACCTCCTGGCTCCCTACATACTTGGCATTGTCTGCACGGAGAAGTCTATAGAAGCTGGCTGAAGGATAAGACTGGCTAGAAAGGACATCAGCAAGCAGTGTACTCCAAAAGTTGTTGGCAGAAACATTAATAAGGAAAAAACCTTTCCATTTATCTTGTTTTCTCTTTATCTTCTCTCTCTTCATTTTCCTTTACTTATATGGTATAAACCCTATCCACCCCCCATAGTGTTTTTTTTTTTTTCCTCAAAGCCCCAGTACATTGCTATATATCTTAGTTGTAGGTCAACCTATGGTGGTTCTTTTTCCTGGAGTCCCATGGCATTTTATTCATATCTCTTTCAATCAAATTATTTCTATAGAGTAATTTATCTGTTTATACATATCTCTCTTCCTTGCAGACCCCCAAAATTTCAAGACCTTTGGGCACATAATATATACTTAAGTATTTGAGTGAATCAATGACGATCTCTTGTTGAATAAAATCTAAATAAATACAATACCTACTCAGCACATGAATTCAAGCATTTGAGAGAGAGTTTTGTGTCTGCTGAAGCAGGCTGTGGACCAATTTAGGGGTTCAGTGACAAGGTTACTCAATAGTTTGAGACAAAATGAAAGAGATAATTAACTTTATTTTTAAAATTCATGGAGAACTGGAGCAGGATATCTAGGTATGAATCAGCACTTGATCATTCTTGTTGCATCTTTGGAAAATCCAGTCCTTTATTTTTCTATGAAAATGTGACAGGCCAAGAGGGTGAACAGAGGACTGGTTTTTAGAAAGACAATTTTGTCACAGGAAATCCTGGAGGAAAATATATGGAAGGAGAGCTGGTAGAAACATGGCAGAAACTTTTTGCGTAGAAACCCTAAAACTTGAGTTTACATGCTGGCTGAAAGATATGTAACCCAACATTTCTCCAATATAGGTTAGAGCAGATTTTAAATATCTAGGTATACAAAAGGAATACAAAGGAACATAGATCAAACTGAAAGCAGTTTAGGATAGAACAAAGAAATGAAGCTAAAGTAAACCAGCACACTAAAATGTGTTTCAGAAGGACCTGCAGTTTTTAAAGGTAGTTGGAAATTTATCACTCAGGTTTAAAGTAGAAAGGGAAAGGGGAACAATTCTCTATCATTTCATGTCCATGAGATTAAAGCTACAGTCTGTCAGAGAAGCAAAACTTGTATGGACTCTAATGTCCAAAAAAGTGTTTTGAATCGTGCCTAATGAAAGAGAGTCTGTGTCATGTAATGCAAATACAGTATCATCAACTCATTTCCAAGTTTATTACAAACACTTTAGCACACGTTTAATTGAGGTAATGCAGAATTCTCTTAGGGGCCAAGGAAGAGGCTGATAGTATTCTCTCTTTCAGCTTCTCACTTGACCAAGGGAGAAAATGTTCTTGAACAGATTGACCACTTCTCCTAAAGACAATGCTCATTTTCAATTTTTCTTTTTATAAACTCATCCTGCATTTCCCCTTACATATGCAAGCTAAAGCGTGTGTGTAGACATCCTTCATTGGCAATGAGGAGCAGATCCATACTATTAAATAATCAAATAAGCAGAATATACGGTTGGTGCCTTTTAGGAAAATTACAGGTTTAAGCCCACCTTCATTGGTGGGAGGACATGGCATACCCAAATTAAAATATCTACCATTTATTATGCAGCTAATCATGTCATGCTATTTAAATGAAACTTAATGAATACTTCTTCTATAAAATTGATTATATTTTAGTCAAACTGATGTATAATTTTATATAAGTGCGTTTTTACTTAAAATGTAAAACTCTTTAGAGTCTGCTTCATTCAGTTTTAGAGGCATATTTTGTATATTTTGGTGTGATTTTATTTATTATCCTTCATAGCAGAGAGGCACATCCTACTCTTTTTCTTGCTGTCCTCTCTCTACAAGATAAAACTCATCCAAGTTTATTTTGCTTCATAAGGTATAGGCTTACTTTGTGATGAAAAACAGATCATTTCTGAAACATATTTGGAACTGTAGGGAGCCCAGAATTTTAGACTATGCTCAGAATGTTGTGAGGTAACTTCAAAAAAGATGGAACATTTAAAGTTTACCAGGAAAGTTTTCTGCTACTTTGCTTAACAGTAGTTTTTATCTTTTTTAAACAGTTTAGTTTGTTAATTCTTTGGAAGGATGAGTGAAGGAGTTGGCAGGTTTAAATGTACACTTGATAGAGCTCTCTCTGGGTTACTCTTTCAAAACAACCATCCCAGTTGATGAATATTTAATGGGGACTCTGTCAGTCCCAGAGCTGAGAGAGGCAGTTCTCAAAGCTCCAGCAGGTCCTTGGAGAGGAGAGCGTTGGTAACCAGTGCCGTCCGAGTTTAGATGAGGCATGGTCTTTCTCAGGATGTTAGAACTGAGTGGAGTTCTCAGATGCAGCCCAGTGACTCTAGACCTGAGCCCTGCTCAGAAGCCAGTTGACTTGTCATTCGCTCTGAGCCTGGTGTCTTCCCTCTGCTCGTGCCCCTTTCTGCCATTTCTCATGCTTCTCCTGACTCTCTCTCTTTCCTACACCTTCTTTCTTCTTTTTTCTCTTTTTCTTAGTTTTACTCTCTATTATATTCCTTCTCCTTATCATTTTTTCTGTCTCTTATTGTTCTCATTCATTTTCTTTTTATTTTGTAGTAAAGTTACTTTGTACATCACTGTCATCTTAAAATCTTGACCCTCTACAACTCCTATACTTCAGCTAGCTATGTTTTTTAAAGATTTTATCTATTTTTTATTTTTTTCCCCCAAAGCCCCAGTAGATAGTTGTATGTCACAGCTGCACATCCTTCCAGTTGCTGCACGTCGGACGCTGCCCCAGCATGACCAGTGAAGCAGTGCGTCGGTGCGTGCCCGGGATCCGAACCCGGGCCGACAGCAGCGGAGCGTGTGCACTTAACTGCTAAGCCACGGTGCCAGCCCTCAGCTAGCTATTTTGAAGAGAGTATTTTGATAAATTTCTCTTAGATGTTATAACATGCTGATTCAAGGAAATAAAAACTATCACAAATGGGATGGGGATGAAGAGTGAATTCAGTTCAAGTAGCCATGGAATTAGACAGAGGGAAACTGAGAGCTTAGGTCTAGGTGTTCAAAATATTTCCTGATACATATTTGTAGTTCATTGTTGTGGTAAACTGCACAGAGTCTTATTTACTGCTGGAGCCCAGATGTTTGCTCCTTGCGGCAACTCATCAGACCTCGGCCTATAGAAAAGAAGCTAGGAAACATTGCATGCATATCTAATGTGAATATCTGTTAGTGTTCCACCAGGAGACACCTTGGGCTCTTCCCTGAACTATCTGACTAGAAAAAGAGGAAGAGAAGGTTTTCTCCATCTGCACAAAACCAAGACCTTATCTTGAGTTTGAGAGGATTGGAGGTGACTGAAAACAAAAGTGTTCCCGAGTTTGGATTTGCTTTAACAAGAACTATTGGCTGGCTTTGATGTTAAAGGTCTTTATTCAAAATTGACTACCTCTAATGCTAAGTTCAGAGTGGAGATTTGTCAGAAGAATCCCTTTTTGATTAAGTCACTGAAATACAGTATTTGGGAGAATGGTTATATTTGAAGGTCACTTGTTCATATTCTGTTGCCACAGTGACATCTGTTGGTAAGTGACTACTTCATGCTATTCTCGATGATTTCTGTTTGAAAGACATACTGAGCTTGATAAATAAATGGCAAGCAATAGGATATATTGGAACACATGAGGAAGCCATTTGGGGTAAAGCTAATTCAGCCTGAATTTGTTTTTCCAAAAGGGTCTGTCGCCTGCACTGTGTATCTGCTTTGCCACGTCCCAAAGAGAAGAGTAAATGCCCTTAAGATAAGAATGTATCTTCCCCCTCATTGGCATTTCCTTAAGGATAAGCATTTCTCCCTAGGCTAGGATTTGATTGCTGCAGTCATTCTGTGAGCACCCAGCTCCAGACAACAGACGTGACACCAGCCGTGACCATCGAGACAGCAGATCTGCTCCCCCGCTGTGTCCATCAATAGCTGTTCTGGCAGGGCAATCTGGCAGGGCTGATCTCATGGCTATTGTAAAAGGGACATTGCAATCACTTGCAATAAATGCTCTTTGACGGTATATAACTGCTCTGTACACCCCAATTCTTCGGTGCTCTTCCTTCCTTAGGGAAGGAAGGCCACAGGTCATGGTTCTCAAAAGTTGGCTCATAATAAACTCACCCCAATTTTGATTTATAGATTGATTATGGATTATTTACGTCCACAAGCTGATGTGCAGGAAGTAGTAAAGGCACAGTGGTACCCGTGTTGCCTGACATAAAATCTTTCCTCCCTCTTTCCCTTCCCAGGATACCCACTCTTCATGGTGGCACCTACTTCCATGGTGTCATCATTCTTCTGATCACTCCTTTCATTCCCTCTTACAATTACTCAACAAATATTTAAACACCTACTGTATGCCAGGCTTGGGATACACTAAGGAAAAAATTTTCTACAAAATCTGTCTTCACAGAACTTGTTTTTGTTGGTTAAGTGAGATAATGGATCAGTAGGCAGACAAGTGAATTACATAGTCTATCGTGTGATGATGTGTGTCAAGAAGAAGGTAAGTGACAGGCAATGGGGAGAGCTAGAGAGTGAGTGGGTTGCTACTTTAATTAGAGAGACCAGGGAGGCTGGAGCAAGGCCCAGAGGGAAGGGACAGAGCAGGAGGACATGCAGATATCCCAGGGCTGCAGAGATGCTGTGGAGGAACCGTGACTCGGATGTTGTTGGGCAGCAAGAAGCCAGTGTGGCTGGAGCACAGTGAGCAAGAGGGGAAAGGCAGAGAAGGTTTGAGATGCCAGGGAGGGTGAGCAGATGAAAGAAGGCCCCTGGGCCCATCAAAACTCTGCTGTAAGTGAAATGAAAACTTTCAATGTCATTTAACTATACGTTATACAATTTAAGTAGTAAATACCTTTTGTTTTTCTATAGTCTTGTCAAGTACATCAACTAAAATGCTGCTAAAATGGGAATGTCTAAATTATCCCCAGGAGTGACTGCTGTATCTTGTCAGGCGTCTGGTCTGCACAGCAGTCGGGTGGGAGTGATGTGACAGTCAGGAGACGAACTCTAGTCTTCAGGTTGTCGCCAACTGTTTGTGTTATGTTTCATCTGTAAAATGCAGAGGACGGAAAAGATGAGTGGTTTTCAGACTCCGATCCATGGAGCGCTGGATATTCCTGAAGGCTCTTGGTTTTTGTTTGTTTGTTTTTGTGAGGAAGATCGGTCCTGAGCTAACATCTATCACTCCTCCTCTTTTTGCTGAGAAAGACTGGCCCTGGGTTAACATCCATGCACATCTTCCTCCACTTTATATGGGATGTCACCACACCATGGCCTGACAAGTGGTGCGTCGGTGCACGCCCAGGATCCGAACCGGTGAACCCTGGGCCGCTGCAGCAGAGCGGCGCACTTAACCGCTTGCCCCACCCAGCTGGCCCTGAAGGCTCTTTGTTTTTTTTCTTATGTTTATAAACTTCGATGCAAGCTTCACGTAGAAGAGAGTGTCCCCTAGTTTTAAAAAGATTCCTGGACTTGGTCCTCACTTAGGTTTTCTAATATGAAGAATTTGCAGTCTCACAGACTCCCAAAGGACAGACAAAAGGAGCAAGATCCCTTTTTTCCGAGTGTCTCTTGTGACAGTGCTCATTGTCGCTCATTCAAACCAGAAGGTGATTTGTCAATAGTGAGATATAGCATTTGAGACCCCATCCTTCAAGATGGCTGAGTTGTCGTCCATCATTTTACAGACTTATGCTAAGTGAATAATATAAAAAGTGAATGTCTCAGCAGGTACTCTCTGACACAAAATGGAAACTAGGAATTGAGAAAAGTAATTATGATTGATGTCTATCAAATAGGGCATAGGGCTAGTCTAATTCAAAAGTAATTAAAGGCATGAGTGTTAGTCACTGTACATATTAAATATATTGAAAAGTATTCATGTTCTCATAATAGAATTATAACTGGAAGATAAACTGGATGTTATTGGTACTTATGGTTAAAGATATATTTTATTTAGTTTTGTTTTCCAATTGAGGAAATGAGAAAATTTATTTTTTAATATATTGACTATCTTCTTCCTTTCCAACTTAGAATCTCAATCTGCTATTTTGGAAACTCTGAAAAATATGTTCAGATGTTGTTCAATAGGTAAGAAAATCTTGTTAGGATGTCAAATCCTTTTCTCTCTTATTTATCATAAAATTGTGACAGACTCTCATTTACCTTCCTGTCTGCCCATCTGACTAGGCCACCTTGTTTCTCTAAGCCTGCAAGGGAATCCAGTCAGGTGGAAGGGGATGTTTTCTTCCACTTACACTTTACAGAGAAAATCAGCCTTGAAGTGGAACTGAGGACATGCTTTTCAGAAGATGCATCATTCTCTACCCAGCCAGAACATTGGGCCTGACAACAGCTGGATCCAGCAGAAAACTAGACACTCTAGGAGATGTCATGTGGAGATGTGCCTGGCTGGACTAATAGTCACATGGATATGAGTTTTAAAAAAATCTCTCAGAGCTTTTCCAAAATCCAATAATATTCTTAAGTTGCTGTAGTAGATGAAACATTAGTTAGTGTCTTTTTAATTTCAACAGAAGCTTTTTTTTTTTGTTACTAATGAAGCCAAATTTCATGTCTTTTTTTCTTGTTACCAAAGTGGACTTACTATTAAAAACAAGAAACCTTCAAGAAAGGAAACACTCATATGGAATAGAAATTGTGGGTAGCAATTGCTACTTTTTTATATAAAATCATCTGTTTTATTTATTTACACTTTCTCCCAACTGTGCTTTTGAAAATACCTTAGTATTAGAAATTACCAGTAAGAAGAGGATGTGCTCCCTTGAGTGTGGTCCAGTAGAAGTCAGGTGACTCAGATCTGAGTTCTAGGCCCAGGTCTGTTTCTGGTTAGTGTGTGACAACGTACTTAGGCTCTCTGGAATGTAGTATTCATTTCTGTAAAATTAAAGAATTTGATGATTTTTGAGAACTTTCCCAAATATTAAATGACTTCTCTTTTAAAAAGCAGAAAGATCCTTCTCAAACTTATAAATTATCAAAAATTTTTTGTGACCTTTCACTTACCAAGAACAATTGATGTCCCTTCAATTGTATTGATTGAAAATAAAGATCATAAAAGTATATATTTGGTAATCTAATAAATGAATTAGCATAAAAATGAGCCAGGAGTAATTCCTGATCAATCAAGATAGTACATTATGAAAGTATTACTGTTTGTTACAGTATACAAAATTATGACTGTAAAATAGTATCTTTTTGCTGTCTGTAAGTTTATATTGTTACTCATATATCACCATTAACCCTATTATGTTTTACAAGTAATAAAATGTCTTGAAAGGAAAAAACAATAAAGCAACAGCCCTGCATTACACATGAAAGTTGTGCTCCCCCTGGAAGGAAAATGAGGATACAACATTGGTCGAGTACTTCATTTTGTAATCCACTGGCGCCTTTCAAAAATATAGCTATTATTGTAAGAGTAAAGATATTCTTAAGAATAGTGCCACAAAACAGTTTTTCCAGCTTCTTTTTGTCAGAGCTGAGACCTACATCAGGCTGGGGCACTTGAAGAGGCATGGGGGACTCAGCTGGGGGTGGTTTAATTACTGTGAGATGATTAGCCAATAACAAATAAGACGGAGAAAGATTAAAAAGAGGTGAAGGGAAATAAAGTTGGAAATAATTAAGAAAAATGGTGCCTTCAAAATATCCTCTCATTATTTTTATAGCTTTTTATTTATTTTACTTTTTTTTTTGAGGCATGACTAGGATAGTATGTTAGATTTTTCTAAACCCTTATCTCCAGGGCATATATTACTGAGTTCTTCGTTATAAATGATAATGCCAAAGAAAACCTGGACAAAAGTATTCTGTACTATCCACAAGGACAAAACATGTACAACATTGCTCTATATATTAAGAGTCGAGCTGTAATAGTCAAGATATATATTCATGTGTGTAAAATCATAATGATTTTCTAATTTTCTCGGGCTGTGAACCGTGGTAAAATATACAGGAATAAGCAGGAAACCTGAAAAACCAGGTGATTTAAAACACCTAATATTACAGCTGGACCATCCAAGGGTGAAATCAATTTAAATTTCACACCTTCTCCTTTCCTCGTAGCCAGTGATTTGTCTGGAAGACAGAAAACACATAAAATTAATTGAGAGTTAACAGTATTTGGAGGCAGTTGAGGTTAAGCACTCAACAATGATGTCCCTTACTTCAGGAGCCATTGACTTTTTGTCATACGTTTACTTTATACACGGGTTCTCTTCTTAGATTATTTCTGTATGTTTCTTAGAAGAGAGACAGGGAAGGAGAATTAACTATCAATCTACTGTGCGCCAGCTCCTTTACTGTATTCCCTTATGCAATTCTTACAATAATCCTTTAAAGTAACTGTTATAATTCATATTTGATAAAGAAAACCATGTTTACAAAATTGATCAAGGGTAAGAGGGAAGATCTGAACATCAGTCCGTTGGGCTTATGCCTCATATTCTCTCCACTGTGATAAAAATGGTGCTTCAACATGGGTACTCACCATCTGGCTATTTAATACCGGATCCTGCAAACAACATTGGATGAGATGAGATGAGAAGTTATTTCCAAAGATATTCTATTATATTTAAACTGTACTATTTATGAGTCAGATGTCAAGACATGCTTTAGAGGCATAGAGAGCAACTGATTAGTTCACCTACACATTATTAGTGTTTGCTATAACTTTCGTGTGCCACATCGTGTCAACTTTGTGTCAACTTTACCAACTTTAGTGCTTCACTGTTCTTTTTGAAAAAACTCAAAATGTCACTTTTCGTGTCAAACACCTTGCTGTTTTCTTCTTATTCACTAGATGACAGTTCTGTATCTCTGTAAATTACCACTGCAGCAGGAAACGAGAGGTCTTAAGCCAGTTTGCTCTGCACAAATGATGGACATAGGAGGACTTCTGCTCCATCAAGGCTGCCTGTGTTATTCCATGGCTGTAACGGGGATGTCCAGGACTGCTTAGTCAGAGGCACGAAGCAGAGTCAGAAAGCATCCTCTAAATTCTTCTTCAGATGTGAGTTCAGGCATCTGTCCTCTCACCTGAGCACACTGGAGTTTATTGACTGTGTTCTGACTCTTATTCTCTCCCTGTAGTTAATAAGTCTGGGAGCTCCATACCCCTAGAAAAAACATATGACACATAAAGCCTTTTCTCAACTAAACGGAGTTGAGAGCTATGGTGTTGCCCGAGAGTCTGATGCTTAAAGAAAATACAGTTGGTGCTCATGTGGAGGGAAAGAGCGTCAGCCACTCCCGGAGGGCTTTTATTGATGCTCCCATAGAATGAGCAAGTTTAAAGTAAAACCACATTGCTTAAACCTCACTAACTGATTGTTTTATTTTCAAGTAATATGCTCTGAAGTCTGCTATGTCTAAAAAACCATTTCAGGCCGGCACCATGGCTTAGCGGTTAAGTGCACGCGCTCTGCTGCTGGCAGCCCGGGGTTCAGATCCCGGGATCGCACTGACGCACCGCTTCTCCTGCCATGCTGAGGCCGCGTCCCATGTACAGCAACTAGAAGGATGTGCACCTATGACAGACAACTATCTACTGGGGCTTTGGGGGGAAAATAAATAAATATCTTTTAAAAAAATCAATAAAAAAACATTTCATAAAGCTTAACCTTCATTTTTTATTCTCTGGTATTTGAAATTATTATTAAGACTGTAAATCCTTTAACATTCTACAATATACAAATAGGCAAATATCAATTATATTCTCTAAAATGGTTTGCTCCCATGTTAAAGATTAATATATGGTAGTAAAACTGGTTACCATCCAGTTTTTAACTCATTTTTTGCTTTTGAAATTACATATAAAATTTGTGTTTTGAAGTATTTTCCTAAAACTCAACAACTTTCTGATATAAATCGACTAGATGGAAGGTAACTAAAATGAAATTTGATCTTTAAAACTCGAGCTTTGTGTAAGAATTGATAATATCAGGCAGTTGAAAGTTGGGTCTCTCCACATTATGATATTTATTAATTGTGAATAGCCACATCTATTACAAAGTGCTGAAAAATAAAAAGAAATTGAACAATATCAACACTCTCTTTCCCCACATGTTGTACAGTTTATATGCAAATAAATTCTCAAAGGTCAGAAAAGTGTTTGTGATTTCAGATAACTGTTAAAATACTATCTCATTCCAGTTTTAACCTCATTTGAAATGGACTGAAAACTCTTCTCTTAGGATTTTGCTCTGATCAGTGCCCCCAGGTCCCCTCAATGCCTCATTTGATTGTAAACTTATCTGAGGAATTGAATATTCTTTTCCATTTGTTCTCTTTAAGGTATCTGTGATAGTGCTTTTTATGCAACGACCACTTGGTACAATTCATTATTAGTTTCAGAAACATGCTTATTTAGGAACAAATCAAGAAAACAAATGTGAGGAATGTGGGGTCACCTAGCTAATGGTGTTCGAGGGATTCCTCATGTGCGTCTTGGCATAGAAACGTTCAAAGTGTAAAGCAGCATTGGTCAGATAAAAAGTGTGGGGTGAACATAATTCTGAAGGAATAATGATGGAGACGTAAAAACAAGAAACCCCTTGAATTGCGTTGGAAGTTATTAGACACATCAAAGAGCTGGGAAAAAACATTGTTCAATGTAAGTTCTTTCTAAACTCTAAGGCAAAAAGTAACATGAATTTACATGGTAATTATAAACCACAAAACAACAATTCAAAAGACAAGTAAACAACTAAAGTAGAAACCAGAGTGAGAAAAATAGAGGTTAAAGGAGAGATGGAAAGAGATGGTTGGGGTCAGAAAATATGGCTTAGTCATCCTTGAGGTCTCCCTCAGACTCTGATCATTCCTAGTGCTCAGTAAACACTTTGACCCCATGAGCCTGGGGAGGAACAAAGTGACACGTGGTTGGGAGGGGAGATAATGCAAAGATACCCTTGTGGAGGCACTGACATTGAAAATCAGTTACATTTTGCAAAGGTGTTTACCATAATATATTAAAGATTATTCTGGAAAGATAAGGATTTTTCTGGAATGTACGTTTTCATTTTATGGAAACTCCAACAAGCCCAGTGAAAGATTTAGACATTTCAGCTTTAGAAATAAAGAGAGGGGCCATCCCCGTGGTGCAGCAGTTAAATGAACACACTCCGGTGTGGTGGCCTCAGGTTCACAGGTTCGGATCCCGGGCACGCACAGACACACCGCTTGTCAAGCCATGTTGTGGTGGCATCCCATATAAAGTAGAGGAAGATTGGCACAGTTGTTAGCCCATGTCTAATCTTCCTCAGCAAAAAGAGGAGGATTGGCATCAAAAGTTACCTCAGGGCTGATCTTCCTCACACAAAAAAAGAAAGAAACAAAGCCAGAATGGGAAATTTTTTCTGTCAGTTTTACAATGAAAACCAGTTAGCATTTGGAAATCACTTGCAATTTGAGATGAGAATGTGAAGAAAGAATTAGATGTCACATGTTGTTTTTCCTTTTCTCTGAGGCAGTAAGGCTTGCAGGGGGAATGAAATTCCATCTTTGCTCTATTGAGTTTGAGAAGGTGTAAAATTCATTTGTGCTGGGCAACACTGTTGACCTGTGGAGAAAAACAAATGGTTTAAGCAGCTGATCTAAAGGAATAACTGAGCTCATAAAAGTTCTTAGCTTATAAAGGTTGTTTCTTCTTTGCTCAACTTTACTGGACATCCATTGACCTATATGTGTAAGGTATTTGTGGTAGGTATTGAAGGAAATACAAAGAATTATAGGGTTTCAAGCTCCTCCACATACATGACATGGTTTGCAAGATGTAATTTGATTCTGCCAAGGTATTTAGTGTATGTTGCATTACAGAACCTAAAAAAAATGGCAATGTTATTGAGAAATTGTAATTAAAGACAGCTTCTTAGGAGAGATGGACTAGATCAAGTCCTCAAAGGGACCACTTTTGGGCAGGTGGAGGGAAGAAAGAGTGAGGATTTCAGATGGGGGAAGGGAGGAAATGTACAGAAGTGGAAAGAAACATGGCATTTGGGCATGGGGGTGGGGAGGCCATGACAGGCACAGTCTTCCCGTGACTGAGAGGCAGCTCAGTTTCCTCCTGCAGGAGCCCAGCATTGCTTGCCACCTCCTGGCCTCCTCCACCTGCAGACCCCACGCCTGAGCCAAGGCCTATCTTATCTGGATCGTTGCCTAGTCTCCCAACAGGTCCCTTTACTTTCAGTCTTAATTTCTTCTAATCTTTCCTCCACCTTGCCTGCAGAGTTACATTCTAGAATCCAAATTTGCTTAAATCTGATATCTGCTTCGACTCCTTCAATGACTGTTCAGAGTAGCCTAGAGAACATTCAGACTCCTGAGCTGGACACACAGGCTTTCCCTTGCTGTCCTCATCTTTACTCTCATCACCCACTCTGTCCTACATGTTTGCTTTGTTCCAGCCTTAAAAATACCACCCATTTTCGGAAAGATTTAGCATCCTTTATACTGTCTTTTTATATGTGCTTCTTCTGTCCTCCTACCCAGTTTTTTAATCAACTTAATTCCTATTTCTTAATCTAAACTCATGTCAAATGTTCCTTTCTCTTGGAGACTTTTCCTGAGAGGTCTCCACCTAGAGACCCATTTTGATGTCCCCACTCTGGGACCATATACTTATCTACTTTTCCATAACTGTTGTTTTATTCATGTCTCATAGACAGTGAGCTCCTTAAAGCTGAGACTATCCTTCTTCTTGATAAATAAATGACCAGCAATAGGATACATTGGAGCATATGAGAAAGCCATTTGGTGTAAAACTAAGTGGGCCTGAAATTGTTTTTTTTTCCCCAAAAGGGGCCTGTAGCCTCTGTTCATCCATTGTATATCTGCCCTAAGCAATTAACATGTCCCAAAGACAAAAGCAATGCCCTTAAGTTGTAAATGCAACTTCCCCCACATAGGCATTTCCTTAAGTATAATCATTTCTCCCTAGGCTAGAATTTGATTGCTGCACTCATCCTGTGACCACCCAACTCCAGACAACAGCCACGCCCATGGAGACAGCAGACCTGATACCCACTGTGTCCATCAATGGAGGTGCTGACAGGTCAAGGTTGCGGCTATTGTAAAAGAGACATTGCAATCACATGTGGTACATGCACTTTGATGGTATATAACCACGCTGTACACCCCACTTCTTTGGAGTGCTCCATTTCTTTGTGAAAGGACTCTCCCGGACTATATGGTCCTCAAAGGTTGGCTCATAGTAAACTCACCCCAAGTTGGTTTTATAGATTTTTTATGGATTATTTGCGTCGACATTCTATTTGTCCCTCCAGTGTCTGAACACAGTACCTGACACCTTGGGGGCACTCAGAAAATGTTTGATAAGTGAATAAGTATGTGGGAGACCACACTGGCTGGAGCAGAAGGGGTATTTTGGGGAGTGGTAGAAAATTCACTCACGTTCCTACCATAGTGGTTGAAGCTGTGGGCTTTGGACCAGTTTGTCTCGGCACCAATCCCAGTTATCCCGCATTTAACTGGAGAACCTGTGCAAAGTATTTAGTCTCTGTGCCTTAGTTTCCTCATCTATAAAATGGGGCTACTGAGAACTCCTGTCTCATAGGGTTTTAGTGAGATTTAAATGCATTAACTTATGTAAAGTGTTTAGAAGAGCTCCTGGCGCATAGTAGGCATTAACATGTTAGCTGTTGTGTTATCATTATTGCTCTTATATCTGAACGATACTCTGGTTTTGAAAAGATGTTTTCATGATATAGTTGATCCTCATTATTTGTGGATCCTGTGTCTGCACACTTGCCTACTAGCTAAAATGTACTGGCAGCCTCCAAATCAACACTCACAGGGCTTTCATGTCCATTTGCAGATAAGCGCAAAGTGGTGAAAATTTTGATTCACTCGAAGTGCGCGTTCCCAGCTGAGGGGAACAAGGTGACACTCTGCCCTGTTGTTTCAGCCCATGCTGTAAACAAGTGTCCTTCTTGCAGTCTATTTAGTGCCTCATTTATTATCTTTTTGTATCTTATGTAATCTTCACATACTCCTTTATAACAGGCAGGGTAGGGAACAGGGTGTCCACATTCTACGGGCTATTACAGACCTTATGAGCCAAGTAGAGAATTTAAAAAGTCTTGTGTTCAGCATAAGAGCCATGAGATTTTGAGCAAAGAAGATCTATGATAAACTGATGTTTAAGGAAAAATTACCTGGCAAGAGACTGTAGTTTTGAGAGGAAGAGGGAGAACTGAGCCAGAAAGAAGGACCAGTTCTTAAACTCTCCAAGTATTCCCATTGCTTGGTGAGGAGATTCGGAGCTAAGGTGCTGATGTGATAAAGGAAAAGTAGCAGCCAAGGGATAAAATAATGGATTTGGTAACCATATATAGGGTGTAAGTTAGGCTGTGGTTCTCAAAGTGGGGTCCCTGGACCAGCAGCATCAGCATCACCTGGGAACTGGGAAGAAACGCAAATTGTCAGGTGCTGCTGCAGACCTGCAGAACTGGAAATTCTGGAGTGGGGCCTGGCAATCTGGGTTTCAACAAGGCCTCCAGGTGCTTCTGGTGTCCATCAAGTTTAAGAGCCAATGAAATAGAAAAATGATCCCAACACGTCACCATGCTCAGGTAAACCACAGGGCAGGGAGCTGGTATTTGTTTGGAGGATAAGACACATTTTAAATTTTAGGAAAAAGTAATTCAGTGTCTGTTTCATCATGAGGATTCCAGAGATGCCATTTTATCTCTCTGCATGTGAAGCTCATTTTTCCACAATATGTTCTCCTTTAGAGAGCCCTTGGTAAGTTATTTACCAATTACCACATATTCTGAGAGTCCCTTATTTCTTGAAATCCCCTTTCAGACGTCAGAATATACTTTATTTTTGTGCACAATCTCCTCTATTTGAAATCTGGAATTCTCTTCCTATAGGATCATGTATCGCACATGCAGCCCTACTGTCAATTTGGAATGCCATTGGTTTCTTCCAAAAGCTTAGAATATTTTAGAATTTAGAACCTGATGAATAGAGAATTTATATGCTTCTGTGTAGGATTCATATTTTTCAGATGTCCAGAGGTATCCCAACTTGCCAGTAATGTGGCCTTAAGATTTAGCAGAACTTGAAAATCTGAATATAGTAGAAAATGAATTCCATCTGTAATGTTAACATTTACAAAATAAATGACCACATTGTTAACGTAGCAATAAACACTTTCTATATTCTAGGCTCTGAAAGTATCTTGCTTACACAGTAAACCTGATAAAGTTTCAAAGATGATCCAATTAACTTTTCAGCAAAAGCTTTGCTTGAGTGTATCTTGGCTTCCTTTTTGACAGTTTTAGCCTTAATGTCACAGTAATGTTTTCTTTTTCTGGGAATCAGATAATCTTCTATTTGGTGAACACTTTAATTTTTAATGGTCACCTGTATTTTGTGATATGCACGTATTCAAATAATCTATAAGAACTAACCATTACCACCCACATATAAGATTATACAGGAATGGAAGAATGTTGGCTGACTTACTGTATATAATTGTTCAGCCAAAGCAGATGGTAGACTCTACCACATACAATGATTTAGGGGTTTGAAGCAGTATCTTTAAATACAAATAATCTCAAAAATGCTAATATGTAAAGTATATTACTTACAGTGTTAACTAACCAAAATAGTTAAATTTGTTATCTTTCCTCCCTTTATAAGGATGCACCCATTATATAGATTCTGTACAAATCTGCAAAGATCACTTTTTTCCTTTTCAAAATTTATTTATTTTAATTTTTAATAGTGAGAACTTTAGTGTTGGGTAAATTGCTGCACAATTACTGGAAATGCTGAGAGTCTTTTGAAAAAGTGTAGAAGTCTAAAGATAATGAAAAGTACATTTCTCCAATGTCAAGTCCTTTGAGCTTCTGTCTAGTTGTACTCTGAAGAGATGGAAGATTAAGTACAAGCACAAGACACAAGGGAACAGGCTGCCAACTTGAGGGCTTCCCATGGACCACAGAGTGCCTGGCAGACACATGGAGGTTGAATCTGGGCTTTGTCCATGGCTGGGCCCTGAGAGGAGGATTTTGCTTAAATGATCAGAGAATAGACCACCTTTTTTCTTGTTAATAAGTAATATTTACCATGTAAATTTCTTTATAAATCTCTGAATAAAATAAAATTATAACCCGTATAGAAATGAACTCTTACTGACATGCCCCACAGCCTTCTTTAGAGAGCTCAACAGAAAATGTCTGAGCTGACTGTGAATTGGTCTTCTCTGAAAGCCAACCAGCCCTTCATTGATAGCCCTGGATAAGGAAGGCCACATACAACTCTTTGAAGATGTTGAGCTGAATTCAGAACCAAAAATCATACCTCCAGTTGGCTCCTCTGTGAGAATGGATGGCCGGCCTTATTTCACAGACTGGGCAGTTGAGGTTTCAGATGAGCTTAATTGCTCTGTTACACGAGGATGGAAAAGGAGGAATGTGACATTGAATCAGTGCTCAGATTTTGCAGGTAAAGATAGGGTCAGAGAAGGGAATAAACATTTCAGCAAATTGGTTTTTTGTTCTCTACAGTGGAAGTAAATTAAGAAACAGATAGTCTCTCACTCCAACTTCTCTTCCCTGTTATCTATCTGTAATATCGCTGTAAAAATTCTCTCTTTAAAGATTTCAGTCTTGGGCCAGCCCCGTGGCTTAGTGGTTAAGTGCGTGCGGTCCGCTACTGACGGCCCGGGTTCGGATCCCAGGTGCACACGGATGCACTGCTTCTCTGGCCATGCTGAGGCCGCATCCCACATACAGCAACTAGAAAGATGTGCAAATATGACATACAATTATCTATTGGGGCTTTGAGGAAAAAAAGGAAGAAGATTGGCAATAGATCTTAGCTCAGAGCCAGTCTTCCTCAGCAAAAAGAGGAGGATTAGCACAGATGTTAGCTCAAGGCTGATCTTCCTGACACACACACACACACACAAATTTCAGTCTTTTTTCTTTGCAGTCTGTTTTTTATCATCTTTATGAGTGCTTTGATTTCACCATCTTCTTGGCACCACAACGGTAGCCATTGAGATGTTATTATAGATTCAGTTTTGAAATTTTATCATCTTATCTCTATTTCCTCTGCCATTTCTTAGTTTTAGTTCTTACTGCATCTTATGCTTGAAAATATTTGAAGCTTATAGTGTGTATCAGTTTCTTATTTTCTCAACTTTTTATTATCTAAGTGCCCTCAACTATCGCTTTCTTAAAAAAAGAAGTGAACTACATAACAGAACAATACACTGTAATAAATTGACCAATTATAAAATTAAGTTCAACGTGAAACCCCTCCCCACTTAACAGAGACCATTTTTCATAATTCGTCATGCTTTAGTTTGGGCAGGGTCAGTTTATCAATGATTTTTGGATGTTTTAAACCACACGAGATGAATACAATATGGTAAAATTGTTAATCTTGCAGAAGTTGTAGAATTTCCTGATGGTTAGAGAAGTTGATGGTGGAGAACCTGAATCATATGAAAAGTAGTTGATTAATTAGCACCTGACAGAGTTTGTTAATTTGTTAAAGATGATGATAAGACATACATGCTGAAAAGATAACTTTGCATATCAGAGCATTGTCAGAGACCACTGGGAAAATTCATAATGTTCTCAAATACTACAAAAAATGACCATTTTTTCATAAAAGATGTCATACATGATGGCATCGAATACTTATGTCAGAAAATTTGCAATGAAGAAAATTAACATTTGAGTCATTTTAATTCTAACAATTTGTTCATGCTTACTATTAGGTTAAAAACAATTTTTAGAAATAAAGTGATAAATGTACTTGCTTAAGTTTTAATTATTTTAGGAAAAGACTTTTTCACATTTAAAAAAATGTTTATTTGTATTTATTTTATGCTGAATTTATTCCTAGGTCCATAGACTTTTTTTAAATTAACTAACACCAATTCTTTTCAAACTCTTTAAAAAAGTTGAAGAGGATAGAATACTTCTAAAGTCATCCTATGGAGTTAGTACTACCCTGATATCAAAGCCAAAGACACTACGAGAAAGGAAAACTACATGTGAATACCTTTCATGAATATTGATACAAAAATCCTCAATAAAATAGTAACAAAGCAAATTCAGCAGCATATTAAAAGGATTATACATCATTTTTAAGTGGGATTTATTCCTGGAATACAAGGATGTTTCAATATATGAAAAGGAATCAATGTAATTAACCACATTAACAGAATGAAGGAAAAAAAGTGATCATCTCAATGGATGCAGAAAAGGCGTTTGACAAAACTAAACATGCTTTCATGTTAAAAACACTAAAAAACCCTCAGAGTAAAGGGAAGCTACTTCAACATAGTAAAAGCCATATACAGAAATCCACAGAGAACATCGTATTCAAGGGTGAAAGACTGAAATCTTTTTATCTAAGATCAGGAGAAAGGTAAGAAGGCCCACTTTCACCACTTCTATTCAACATGGTATTAGAAGTTCTAGCCAAAGCAATTAGATAAGAAAAAGAAAGAAATAGCATTCAAATTGGAAAGGAAGAAGTAATATTATATTTGTTTACACATAATATCTTATATGTTGAAACCCCTAAAAATTCCACAAAAAAATTTTAGAACTAATAAATTATGCTAAGTAGTGGGACACAAAATTAACCTGCAAAAATTTGTTGTTCTTCTATACATTAATAACAAGTAATCTGAAAAAGAAATTTAAAAACTTTACATTTTTATTTACAATAGCATCGAAAAGAGTAAAATACTTAAGAATCAACTTACTCATGGAGGTAAAAATTCCAATGATTTTTTTGCAAAAATAGAAAAATCTATCCTAAAATTCCTATGGACTCTCAAGGGACCCTGAATAGCCATAACAATCTAGAAAAAGAAGAACAAAGTTAGAGAACACACATTTCCTGATTTCAAAACTTACTACAAAGTAATCCAAACGGTGTGGTACTGGCATAAATACACACAATATACTTATGAAATATTATAGAGAGCCCTGAAATAAATCTTTGCATATATGGTCAAATGATTTTTGACAAGGGTGCAAAGATCATTCATTGGAGAAAGGATAAGATTTCAACAAATGGTGCTGGAAAACTGGATACCCACATAAAATAGAATGATGTTGGACCCTTACCTTACACCATATACAAAAATTAACTCAAAATGGATCCAAGATATAAATGTTAGAGTTGAAGCTATAAAATCCTTAGAAGAAAACACAAGGTAAAAGCTGCATGTCATTGGGTCCAAATGCCATTGCCAACAATGATTTTTTTACTATGACACCAATGACATAAGCAACAAAAAAAATAACAAATTGCACGTCATCAAAATGAAACGTTTTCTGTATCACAAGATACTAGCAACAGAGTAAAAAGGCAATGGTTGAAAAGATTTACAAATCACATATCTGATAAAGGATTAATATCTAGCATATATAAAGAACTCCTACAACTCAACAATAAAAAAACAACCCAATTTAAAAATGCACGAAGGACTTGAATAGACATTTCTCCAAACAAAATATAAAATGGCCAGTAAACACATGAAAAGATGTTCAACATCACTAACTATCAGGAAAATGCAAAATAAAACCACAATGAGATACATGTTCACACCCATTAGCATAGTTACTATCACAAAATCAGAAAATAACAAGTGTTGGCAAGGATGTTGAGAAATTAGACCGCTTGTGCAATGAAGGTGCGAACATAAAATTGGAAAACAGTATGGCAGTTCCTTCAAAAATTAAAACTAGAATTCACCACATGATCTAGCAATTCCACTTATGGGTTCTGAAATAATAGAAAATACATTTATCAGTCTCTGCCTCCAGTTCCTGGCACAAAGCTCCTAAAACTCTGTAATTTCCTAAATGATAAGAACACTAGGAGCAACTCTTATTCTAATATTTGTCTTTGACACCATCCCTGACACAGAGACCCTAAAACCCTTGTAATTTCCTTTTTTTTTTTTTTTTGGAAGATCAGCCCTGAGCTAACATCCGTGATAATCCTCCTCTTTTTGCTGAGGAAGACCGGCTCTGAGCTAACATCTATTGCCAATCCTCCTCCTTTTTTCTCCCCAAAGCCACAGTAGAAAGTTGTATGTCATACTTGCAGATCATTCTAGTTGCTGTATGTGGGATGTGGCCTTAGCATGGCCGGAGAAGCGGTGCATCAGTGCACGCCCGGGATCCAAACCTGGGCCGCCAGTAGCGGAGCATGTGCACTTAACTGCTAAGGCACGGGGCTGACCTCCTTGTAATTTTCTAATTGATAAGAACACTAGGAGAAGCTTTTGTTCTATTGAGGCAACTCTGGATGGGCTTCTGGATGGCTCTTGGATGGGGGCTGGTCACCAGGAAGACCAAGCCCTGATTAGAAGATTCGAATTTTTAGCCCTACCCCTTATCTTGCAGAGAGGGGAGGGGGGCTGGAAACTGAGTTAATAATTAATCATGCCTACGTGACAGAGTCTCCATTAAAATCCCAATAGAAGGAGGTTCAGAGAGCTTCCTGGTTGGCAATGACAAGGAGTGTTTGGAGAATGGTGCACTTGGATATGGCATGAAAGCTCTGTGCCCCTTCTCACATGCTTTTCCCAATGCACCACTTCCATCGGCTGTTCTTGAGTCATATCCTCTTATAATAAACTGGTGATGTAGTAAAGCTTTCTCTGAGTTTTGTGAGCCACTCTAGTAAATTAATCAAACCCAATGAGGAGGTTGTGGGAACCTCTGGTTTATAGCCAGTCAGTCAGAAGTACAGGTAATAGCCTGGGCTTGTAACTGGTATCTGAAGTTGAGGTGAGGTAGGGTGGGTGTGCAGTCTTATAGCACTAAGCCCTCAACCTGTGGAGTCTGATGTATCTCTGTGTTGACAGCATCAAATTGAGTTGAATTATCTGACGACTAGCTGGCATTCCAAGAATTGCTTGTTGGAGGTGTGGGGAACCCACCCACGTGTGAAAAAATGAATCTCAGAAAACCATTTATGGGCATACACCCAAAATGATTGAATGCAGAGGTATAAAGACATAAATATACACCCGTGTTCTTAACAGCATTATTCAAAATAGCCAGAAGCTGGAAGCAAACCAGGTGTCCATCAACAGATGAAATAACAAAAAAAATGTGGTGTATACACAGAGTGGAATACCATTCACCCTTAAAAAGGAAGAAATTCTGACACATTTTATGACAAGGAAGAATCTTGAGGACTTTATGCTAAGTGAAATAAAGCCATCCACAAAAGGAAAAATACTG
This sequence comes from Diceros bicornis minor, assembly GCF_020826845.1. Lineage (NCBI taxonomy): Eukaryota > Metazoa > Chordata > Mammalia > Perissodactyla > Rhinocerotidae > Diceros > Diceros bicornis. The sequence continues at coordinate 370,410 of NW_026691134.1, read as the reverse complement.
TATGATTCCACTCATATAAGGTACTTAAAGTACTCAAATTCATAGGAATAGAAAGGAGAATGGTGTTTCCCAAGGGCAAGAGGGAAGGATAACAGGGAGTTGTTGCTTAATGAGCACAGAGTTTCAGTGCAAGGTGAAAATAGTTCTGTGGATGGTTGGAGGTTATGGCTACACAACAATGTGAATGTACTGCATGTCACTGAACTGTACACTTAAAAATGGTTAAAATGGTCAATTTTAGGTTATGCATATTTTATGACCATTTAAAAAAATTAATTATTTTCAACAAATGAACAAACACTAACTACATGCAATAACATAGATGAATATCACAACCAAAATGCTGCATAAAAGAAATTATATTCAAAAAGCTATAGATTTTTTAATTCCATTTATATAAAATCTAAAAAAGAAACAAAACCGAGGTCTGGCTTCCAGTAATGGTGGAGTGGCTTGTTGAACTAACACTCTCACATATAACAATGATAAAATCTGAATACATATTATATGTATTTATATAGAATCATGTATTTATATGTAATATACATATAATAAATGTGTATATGTGTGTATGTATAAATGTCTTCCGAAAGCAAGCAGAACTGACAGGGAGCCTTCCCTTAAATGATGGGAATTGTACCAGGAGGTATTTGCAAGCTTGAGTCTTTTGCCTCAAAGCATTCCAAAATCTGTACATGGCCGAGACAGGGGAAAAACTACAGTTTTTCTTGTAAAGTTAGAGGATGTATTTTGGGGCTGACAGAGTAGCTGGAAAGTTAAGGGAGAAATTCTGGAAGGGAGGGAGACACACAGAGGAAAATCTCAAAAGATGTACGTAAGTCTCCCCCACACACACACCAAATTGGCAGATCTTTGAACAACACACATGCAGGGTAGACCCCAGAGGGCTTAGTGTAAAAACAGCAATTGGTAGATGAAAGAACTGAATGAGGATTTCAGCTATGCTCACGGTAAAGGAGAGATTGGAGTTTCAGTCCAGCCAAGTTAACTCCCTGCTAGAAAAATAACAACACTCTTCAAAGGAATACAATAGAATCTAGAGTCTCTATAACTATCATTCATGGTTTCCAGTACACAGTTTAATTTTTTTTAATTTATTTTTCCCCCAAAGCCCCAGTAGATAGTTGTGTGTTATAGCTGCACGTCCTTCTAGTTGCTGTATGTGGGACGTGGCCTCAGCATGGCCGGAGAAGCAGTGACTCGGTGCGCGCCCGGGATCTGAACCCAGGCCGCCAGTAGCAGAGCATGCACACTTAACTGCTAAGCCATGGGGCCGGCCCTCCAGTACACAGTTTAAAAAATCATGAGATTTGAAGAGATGGGAAAATGTAATCCATATATGACCAAAAGCAGGGAGGAGAAACTCTCCCCATGGTGTTGCAATTAGCTGACAAGGATAAGACAGCAGCTATTATAAAGATGATCAAGGCGGTATGAAAAATATTCTCATAATGAATGAACATATCTGGAAACTCAGCAGAGAAGTGGAAATTACAAAAAAGAACCAAATAGGAAGATTAAATAAAAAAAATACTTTTGAGTTTACATGTACATTAGAAACAGTAGAAGAGGGCCGGCCTTGGGGCTTAGCAGTTAAGTGTGCGGGCTCCACTGCTGGCGACCCCGGGTTCGGATCTTAGGCTCGCACGCATGCACTGCTTCTCTGGCCATACTGAGGCTGCGTCCCACATACAGCAACTAGAAGGATGTGCAGCTATGACATAGAACTATCTACTGGGGCTTTGGGGCAAAAAATAAATAAGTAAATAAAATTAAAAATAAAAAGGAACAGTAGAAGAAACATGAAGATAGAGCAATAGATATTATCCAGTCTGAACAAAAGAATGTAAAAATTTTGAAGAAAAATGAAGAGAGCCTTACCTGTGAGATGATTGAGTCCCCAGCAGAGAAGGGAGAGACAGAAAAATTAAATGAGGCAGAAAGACAAATCAATAAGTAATAGCATAAAACTTCCAAAATTTGGTGGAAAATCTAAAATTTTAGATCCAAGGAAGTCAGCAAACCCAGAAAATAAAATACAAAATAAAACCATACCTGGGCACATGATAGTCAAGCTGCTAAAATCCAAAGATAAAAACAAAATCTTGAAAGCAGTCAGGGAAATACATATATACAGGGGAAGACATTACATACAGGGAGAAATAATGTCATTGATGGATGATATATTATCAAAAACAAAAGAGACAAATCAACAACAAAATGACATCTTTCAAGTGCAGAAACAAAACCCAAAAGTCAACACGAGATTCTATATTTAGCAGATCTCACTTTCAAAAAGGAGGCAGAAGCCACAATAATATTCCGCACACCTATTAGGTGGCTGAAATAAAAAATAAAATTGCAAATATCAAGTCCTGGTGAGGACAAGGAGCAACTAGAACTGGGAATGCAACATGATAGTTGCATTCGGATAACGATTTAGCAGGTTCTTATAAAGTTAAACATACACTTATTATATGACTCAGATATCCCACTCCTAGGGATTTACTCAAGCAAATTGAAAACTAATGTTTAAACAAAATCTTTGGGTGAATATTCATAACCATGTTATTCATAATTGCCACAAGCTGAAAATAAACTAAATGTCCTTCATCAGGTGAATGGAGAAAGAAATTGTGGTGAATTGGGACATTAGAATACTACTTGGCAATAAAAAGGATAAACTCTTGATTCACACAACAACATGGATGAATCTTGGCTGCATTTCTCTAAGTGAAGGAAGCCCGATTCAAAAGGCTGTACAGTATGTGGTTTCATTTGTATGACTTTCTAGAAAAGTCAGCATTACAGAGATGAAAAATGATCAGTGGTTGCCAAGGGATGGAATGGGGGAAGGGGTTGATTACACAGGGACAGTATGAGAGAATTTTGGGGAGTGAAAAAAACAGCTCTGTATGCTACTGTGGAGGTGGATACATGACCATAAAGTTGTCAAAACCCACAGAACTGTACACTACAAAGAGTGAATTTTACTCTGCAAATTTTAAAAATCAATCAGGATGCTGGGGAACTCAGATGAAATGCAGTGACAAATGAATCTCACTGTATTACAAGCATGTGACATAGCCACACATAATGGGTGAGGATGAAAGGTCCTGACCTAAGTTACATTGGAAGACAGTGTTTTGATGGGATACTGTAAAACTAAAGTAATGTACACAAACACTCTACTCTAGGTGGTAAGTTTGTTTTTCATAAGGATATGGATTAGCAATTCTGAAACTAGTTGACACATTAGGAAATATATTGTAGCTAACTGGAGTTAAATTTCTCACTGTTGGTGAAAGAAGTTAAAAATAAACAAAAGGAGAATGCTAGAATAAACTCTGTGGTGCTGGATAGGAGTTGGAAGTATCAGTATGAATCCATGTCACTTCTAATATATCTATCCAGATAGATGGATAGATTGATAGATGAATAGATAGATGTGTATACCTGTGTTTATATTCATGCATACATTTCCAGGCTCTGCTGAGAGGGTCCAGAAGCAGTGACATCCTAGTATCAATGAGCACACTTAGCTCCCAGATCTTGGTTTCTAAATATCATTCTCCAATAAAAAGAACCAGGTTTTCTTGGAGAAATGGCTAATTCTAGGGTGGAGATGGAAAATACAATATGAACCTGGACCATCTTGTAGTGTCAGAAGTAGGAAAGTGCTTTAAATAAAACACAGCAAATGATGAGATGTGTCAAAAGGAATCAATCTGAAAGACTTCTCAATGGCTCAAGCTGGAAAACTGTGAGCAACATAATAAATAATGGTAGCATTGGATTATTACACAGAGAATAAAATAAATATCCATGAGTCTATACTGACATAAAATAGATTAAATAAGAAAGGAAGAAAGAAAGAGGAATAAAAAAGAATAAGAGAAAGAAAGGAAGAAGGACGGGAGAAGGAGGGAGGGAATCTTCCTCACAGAATTCCAAATAATAAATGTGGCTGGATAGCATGAAATAGAGAATCGCCACTAGAACACCACAGTAATAATTATTGTGGGTAAGGCTGACTGATGAATGCAAAAACTGTGGGTGAAATTAAAAAAAAAGAATACATTTGCAGAGCCTCAAATCATCTGCCTCAAAATATATAACTTTTTTATGTTAATTACTTTAAAAGACCTATGACTATTGAAAGCAAAAATTATAACACTGTATTGTGGGATTTATAACATGAGAAGATGTAAAATTTATGATAACAATAGCACAAAGGACAGACAGAGGTAAATGGAACTGTTCTGTAGCAAGTCTTCCATATTTTACATTGATTAAACTTGTGCACTATTAAGTCTAGGTAGGCTGTGATGTGTTAAAGATGCATATTGTAATCTGGACCAACCACTAAAAAATGCAAAGGTGTGTCACTTAAATGCTAATAAAGGAATTAAACAGCATACCAAAAAACGTTTGTACAAAACTGTTCACAGGATATGACCTGCACGTCCCCAGGAGGAGATGAGCCCACTGCGGCGCATCCACAGAGCAGAACGCCCTCAGCTGTGCCGAGGAGCAAACGCTGACACACACATCCTGGGAGAGACTCATCAACCTCGTGCCGAGGGAAGCAAGCTGGACAGAAAACAATACACGTGGGATGATTTCAGCCAAGATGAACCTATGCTGAAAAAACCAGAACAGTGGTTGCCTCGGGGGAAGGAAGAAATTGCCTAGGAAGGAACAGGAAGGGGTTTTCTGGGGGTGATGGAAATATCCTATTCTTAAAGGGGTGAAGGTTATATGGGTATGTTTATTTGCCAAAAATATAAGGTTGAGATTTGTGCCTTTCAGTGTGCGTACTTCTTACCCCCCCCCAACACACACAAAGGACTAAAAGAATAATAAAGTGAGGTGGGAATGGGATGGAGTGTGGAAGAAACAAAAATGGCAGATGATTAGTAGTTGTTGAAGCTGGGTGCCGAGCCTACTATGCTGTTTTGTTTATTTTGTATATTGTTTAAATTGTTCTGTAATAAAACACTTGTATAAGAAGACAAACTCGATATATAGTGTTCGTTGGTAAGATGTCAGCTACCTTTGGGGAGGAAGGAGGGAGAAAGGGATTGTCAGGACCTGAGTGAAGCTGGTGCTAGATCTTGGTCACACAAGTGTGTTCACTTTGTAATAATTCTTGGAGGTTTACATGGATGACTTCTGCGTATATTTCTATACGCATGTTATACATCAATAAACATTTTAAATCCGGCATATTTGCAAAAAGATCCTAACTCAATATCTCAGAATAACAGCAGTGTTTTGTTTTAAAGTGGAACACGTTCACTCATGATATCATCAGATGGATTTTTTTTATTGATATTTTAATGGTTTCTAACATTGTGAAATTTTGGGTTGTACATTTTTGTTTGTCCATCACCCCATATATGACTCCCTTCACCCCTTGTGCCCACCCCCCACCCCCACTTCCCGGGTAACCACAGTCCAGTTTTCTCTGTCCATGTGTTGGTTTATATTCCACATATGAGTGAGATCATACAGTGTTTGTCTTTCTCTTTCTGGCTTATTTCCCTTAACATAATACGCTCCAGGCCCATCCATGTTGTTGCAAATGGGACGATTTTGTCTTTTTTTATGGCTGAGTAGTATTCCATTGTATATATATACCACATTTTCTTAATCCAATCGTCAGTCGAGGGAGACTTAGGTTGCTTCCACTTCTTGGCTATGGTGAATAATGCTGCAATGAACATAGGGGTGCATAAGCCTCTTTGGATTGTTGATTTCAGGTGTGTTGGATAGATTCCCAGTAGTGGGATGGCTGGATCATAGGGCATCTCTATTTTTAATTCTTTGAGGAATCTCCATACCGTTTTCCATAGAGGCTGCACCAATTTGCATTCCCACCAGCTGTGTATGAGGGTTCCTGTTTCTCCACATCCTCTCCAACATTTGTTGTTTTTTGTCTTGGTGGTTATAGCCATTCTAACGGGCGTGAGGTGGTATCTTAGTGTTGTTTTGATTTGCATTTCCCTGATGATTAGTGATGTTGAGCATCTTTTCATGTGCCTATTGGCCATCATCAGATGGATTTTAATACTCCCAAGTATCTAGTAATGCCCTCACCCTTGAGTGGCCCCCCTGGGTGGTTCCATTTTTGCCTCAATTTGGCAAGTGGCATGGCTTTGAGTTTTTATGATGGGTATGGGCCCTTAAGGTGGGTGGGTTCCAAGGGGAGGATCTCTGCAGCGACCCTGATCACGAGGTCCAGAGGGAGGAACATGGCAGGCTGGATGGATGGAGGGGATGGTAGGACAGATGGCCTTGAAAAGGCAAATTCCAGGATCCCATGCACCTGGTATTTCCATTTTAGATATTGAATTTACATTTCAAATACTGGCCAGGGAGCTTCCACCAGGGCTGCAAGCATTCTCAGCAATAGCCAGGCTGCTGAGCCCCACCCTTACCTGAGTACTGGCCTCAAAGGATGCAGCCCAACCACACTGCACAACTCTGGGGGATTGGCAAGGCATGGAGAGATGACATTGTATAGAGAAGAGGCGGAGTAGAAGGTGGGGTGTAGAAGCAGAGGGGCGTGGGCCAGGGGTGGAGGGACAGGTGGGAGTGGGGTCCCCTAGCTGTGTATGCTTGGTGCTTTTGTCTCTTAACCATTCCCTGCTGGGAGCTTGCAGGACTGCAGGACTACAACTCCCAAGATGCTCTGGGCATGGGGCGGTGTCTAGCCCTGGGGGGAGGAGCAGGGCTGTGAAGGCTTGCCTGAGGGCCAAACCGCTGTTGACTCAGGACTCTGGTCCTGCACCCGCTCCAACTGGACTGAGTCCTGGAGGGATGTGACGGGACGAGAGGGACCAGGGAGTTAGGAGGGTGTGGCAGCTGCATGGGCAGCTGCGGGCCTGCAGCGTGCAACTGCTTTTGTCCAAAATTGAAGCTGAACTCGTGCCTCTTCCCCACCGCCTCCCTCCGTTGCTTGATTCCTCCTCCCCACTGTGTGCCTGTGGGTCTTTCCACAGCCTCCTACCTAGTCCAAGGCCAGGTGCTTCTCTAAAGTGCTTATGGGAACTGGTTTGACATCCCAGAAACTTTCCACTTTGCCTGCTGCCCTCTGCCTTCTCCAGCCAAAGTGCCATCATTTCATCAGCTTTTGGGAGACATTCGCCCTTGTGACCCCTCTTGCAAGCCCAACCCAAGAGTTTGCAGGGTGGTAACATTGGCTGTTGCTTGCTTTTTTCGCAGATGTGGAAGTTGAGGCATCTGTGAGGTTACTCACTGGTTTCCCCACAATCCACTAAGAGCAGAGGAGAACAAATCAATTCCCAGGCAAGTATCTAGTAGGACGTTTTCACCAACCCATTCCAGTGCAGAGGCCTCCGAAACAACATCCTTAAGATGAGAATAGCTTAAGTATTTTGCCCTTTAGATTGATCACCTAATCTCAGCTCAGGCCTGAGTGGCCAGTCTCTCAGGGACATGGGTGGTGATTCTGATCCCTCAGGAAGAGACCGGTGGTCCAGCTTTGCGAGAGGGATGTTCGTGGTAGACAGCACCTGGGCAGCATTTGAAACCCGTCAGCTTTAACATCTCTGTTTTGGATTCAGGCAAGTTTCCCAGATAAACACACCTTGGGATAGTCAGATGAACCGTATTCTTTAAAAATTGATTACATCAGTGAAAAGAACAGAACATAAAATATCCTGCTCATTTGCAAAAGATAAAATGCAAGCAAGACTTTCTTGTTAATTTTTTTCTGCTCATTCTCTTGGCTGTACTGTACGCTTGAATGCAGAAACAAAAAACTTGAATTGCCGTATTCTCTTTTCCTGAGATTAGTAAATTAACTTAAAAGTCTTATTGAAACCTGTGGAGGAATGATTAGCAGTTTTTCTGATTTATGTCATCCTTAAAAGTCTGGGCGTTGATTTAAATGAAAACAAGTCCTTGTTTATATCAAACACCCCAATAGGTTACATTTCCGATTCCTGAATGTGTAATATTATCAAAACAACTGGAAAACCTGGTCATCGAAACTAGACCCTGTCACTTTGTCAAGAATTTGCCTCTTTATGAATTAATGACACATGAATTCTTCAACATTTTTGTAAAGAAAGGATGAGAATCTCTTCAGTGTCTCTGAATGTGGCAAGACGGGGAATTCTCGTTAGACCGCAACCTCGGGTTCTTCTCTCGTGTTCAACAGGCCCGGGTGGTAGTCCGTGTGGTCAGGTGCAGCACCACTCCCCAGCCCCCAGTGTTCCATCCTACTCTGGCCTGTGACCTCTTCAGGGGGTTCTGATGACACTCGTCCACAAGTGTTGAAAGGAGACACTGTAACGTGAGGATATTCCTCATCTTGAAACAAGAATTAATTGAGAGGAAAGTCTCTGGGTCTGTGTGCTCCGATGCACTGCTGTTGGGGTGTGGCTGTAGTGACCACTGTGCTCCCAGCAGTCCCCACAGTGGCTGCCTCAGACATTTGATCTCCTGGTGCAACCACAGCAGCTGTTGACAGAGCTGGGCGCTCACCATGGTTAAGTGTCTTCCATCAATTTTGTGGCTCTGACCCTCCTCTGATCAGCCCCTTCCCATTCCTAACTGCTGCCTTGATTGCTTTGCAGTTGTTTCCTAGGAGCCACTGTGTGTAACTGGATTTCACAGTGTCTTTAGGGACCCACCTTCACTACATGAGTCACTGTACAACAGCCACTTATCCTGGTGTAGCCCATGTTCGTCCTCTAAAGTGGAGCTGTGAAGAACCCTGCTTACTCGGAGCTCCTCTCACTCTCATGCTGCTGGGGCTGCTTATGAAGCTGGGCATCTCGTCTTTGGTCTCATCACATTATTCTTTTCATCGATTATTATGAAGTCGGATACGACTTTGTTAATAATGTGACACTGGCTGTCACAGGCACTTCTATGTATCTTCCCCAACAGCTCTGTGAAGTATGCCTGTGATCCCCATTTTACAGGGGGGACACTGAGGCTCAGAGAGGTCGAGTAGCTTCCTTCACACAGTTTCTTGGTGCATTTTGAGTCTCCACCTGGAACTCCGCCTCTCAGGTGTGTGCACTTAGCTGGTGTTCCACTTTGTCCTTCTCTGCCAGCCTCACCAAAGGCACACGGCCCATCCTGAGTCCATTGTCTGCTAGTTGGCAGTCACCCTGCACAAACAGGCCCTGGGTGGGGAGTGGACTAGCAGGGTGTGGTCGTCCGGCCTACCCTGGGCAGATTCTAGGTTTATTGCAAGAGCTGGAGTAGTGGAAGATACTGACCATCACTCACCTGCAAGGTTTCTTATGTAGAAATACTCCACTGACTTTTTACAGGTGTCATGTCTTTTTGTCTTCATTGCTCCTTTGGGCTTTCTCCTACAGTCCGTGCTGTGCAGTAACATACAGTACAGAGACTGGTGAACATAATACTGTTGCCCTGCACCAAACGGTCACATCATTCATTTTTCTAATTATGAAAGAATTACATACTTTGTAAAAAAAAAAGGCAAATTACACAGATCTATGTAGAGTAAAGTGAAACCTTCCCCTTCCATCCCCTTCCCTGCACACTCACTCCCCTACTCAGAAGGAACTATTGTTAAGAGGTGGCAGCTTATTCTTCTGGACATTTCCTATGAATTTATAAATACACATAAAGATTTTTTTAACATAAATAAATTACATAACTACATCGTTTTGCAGCTTGCTGTTTCCCAAAACATATATCATAGACGTCTCTCCTTATCAGTGCACGTCCCTCTAACTTAGCTTTTTAGAAGTTTTAGAGCTACTCCAAAGAACAGGAATACCACGATCTGTTTATTTCTTCTTTGATAGAGATGGGGTTATTTCCAGTTTCACTATTATACATAATGCTGCAGTAAGATCCTTGTATGGAATTTATTACACTGCTATTCAACTGCTCAATTTGCTTTGTTCCCTTTTAGTCAGAGACTATGATATATTTTTAACAATTTTATGGGAATTATTTTATAAGGAAATTAATTTTATCTCTGAATCAAGACATTTATGGGGAAACTGGACTTTAAGGTCATCCATCTCAGTATTCTGGAGAAAAATCATGAAACTTAGAAGATATTATGCTAGCTGCATCACATTCTAACAAGTCACATTAACAATTTAAAGTTGAATGTTTGGGCTGGCCCGGTGGCGCAAGCCGTTAAGTGCGCGTGCTCCGCTGCGGCGGCGCGGGGTTCGCGGGTTCGGATCCCGGGCACTCACCGACGCACTGCTTGTCAAGCCATGCTGTGGCGACGTCCCATATAAATTGGAGGAAAATGGGCATGGATGTTAGCCCACGGCCAGTTTTCCTCGGCAAAAAGAGGAGGATTGGCAGATGTTAGCTCAGGGCCGATCTTCCTCACAAAGCAAAAATAAAAAACAAAATAAATAAAATTGAATGTTAGTATAGCTTCTACAGTCTTTGTTCAGAAGAAGGATGACATTTTCTTGTCTTGAAAACTTCTGACTCCAGGGGCTCTCAGTTGGGCTTCAGAGAGGATAAGATGTTGGTGTTGTATCTGTTTCTCTTCAGCTGTAGGCTGCATCTTCTAAAGATCATAGAATTGAACATGGTCCAATCTATATATATGATTTGGGTCAAAAATTCAAAGTAATGAACCCAAGATAGGAATCTATAACTTTGGTTCATTTTTAAAGTTTTTTTTTTTATTTATTTTTTCCCCCAAATCCCCAGTAGATAGTTGTATGTTATAGCTGCACATCCTTCTAGTTGCTGTATGTGGGACGCGACCTCAGCACGGCCGGAGAAGCGGTGTGTCGGTGCGCACCCGGGATCCGAATCCGGGCTGCCAGCAGTGGAGTGCGCGCACTTAACTGCTAAGCCACCGGGCCGGCCCTATAACTTTGGTTCTTAATGAAGAATTTCCTTTGATATCCTCAAGTCTCTGTGATTACTAGTAAAAACTCACTTGTGGATGAAGAGATGTGGTTCTGCTGGCAATGTCTGGCTTGAACATCTATAGTTAAGGCTGCCACATCCCTAGGTAGATTAGACTTGACCTCTCCATGACCTCTGCCCTTGTTCTTTGACGTGGGAAAAATAAGAATTTAAAAAACTATTGTTACTAGCACTGAATGCTAGAAATGCCCATTAAAGAGTGAGTTTGATTTGGTAAACCAAAGGGAGTATAAGCAGAAGAAAATCTTTAATATCTATGAAATTTCAAGAAGTTCTAAATTTTTTAAACGTAACCCTATTTTTGCAACAATGCAAAATGTATATATATGAATGAAATATCCCTCTGTCCATTTCTTAACTTGTTTCCATTGATTTGATGGATTTATCCTCTAATCAGGATTCCAAATGTGAAAGAACATCTTGGTATTTCAAAGAAAAGAAGCCATTGATATTTGATTTGCTTTTAGCTCGGCATCCTACAGGTTTGAGGAATAAATTATCATGTAATGATACAATGATTCTGAAATCTAATTGTTAATTAGAGGAGTGTAAGGGATGATTGAATGGTGGTTCATCCCCATGGTCAGGGGTATTGTACACATGGACATGTAAACACGAATCAGGAAGGTGCTTCAGCCCCGTGACATCGCTGAGAACCACAGTGCAGGAGGATCTAGGGGCACAGCCCTTTGCCTCGATCTCCTGGGTTACATGTAGATCCAGAGGTCTTGACAGTGGCTTCAGAGCAGCTAACTTTTGTCTATTTCTCCCCTTCCTTCTCTCCAGCTTATCTCAAACAGTCCTGACTATCATGTTTTAAAGTAAGGCCAATTATAGTTATTTACATGAGCTTCTTGTTCATTATTGAAGAGTAATAATCAGGCATAACATTAAATATCATTTAATCTACTTAAATAAATTTGTTGTACCTTTTAATTGATTAGAATACTAAAGTTGGTTCAGAGTTTGATATTCACCAAGTGCGTTAATCTGCTTACAACTGCCATGTGCCTCACTCCTCTTAGAAGTGTATCATTGGCCCATCACAAGATTTTAATGACTCAAATCATCATAAATTAAGATAATGCACTCTCTTTTTGATGACCGGGAAGCACATGGGTCCATTTTGGAAATATGCCCATCTGTCTTTTCTCCCCATGGGAAGTTTCTTGTCACTAGGTCTCCAGTGGCTTGCACAAGCCCTAGGTCTGTAATAGCTTGGTGCCTCTCCTTCTACTTGGGGTAGAAATAAAAGAGGTCAGAGAGACTTATTAAAGTTTTGGTTGCATGAAGTCTTCTATGAAGACCATCCATACATATTGTTCTGGATAGCTCTCTGTTCCTAAGACTACTAGTTATTTTAAGGGCTTGTCAGAAACCGTGAAAGATCTGATGTTTTACCTTACCTGCAAACCAATAAGTTAGCCTACAATGGTCTTACAGATGTTGGCAAAAGTCAAGAGACCCATGCGTCAGAGACAAAGGACTTAATGACACAACAATAGCAGTGGCCAGAGTATCAGCATTTGCACCAGTTCAATAAATCTCACTTCCTACAGGGTGATACACAGTGGGCCAGGTGACATGCAGAGAGATGCAAGATCTCAGAGCCTAAGGAATTCAAATCTTTGATAACGGGCAGGATGTCTGCTAACCTTTGCCCTGGTGGGGGGTGTTATTTTTATTATACTGGGCAGTAAGCAAGGCTGCCCTTTGCTCCAGAGGAGGCCACTATTTCTATCTTCCAAGGCTGACAGCTCTACACACATCCTTGAAAAGACAGCCTGGTTTTACTGGCTTTCAAAGATAAGCTTGAATGAGACTTGATCATCATTCAGTTCTTCTGTTTCCTGTATTGAGATTGTGCAAATATGTTCTTTTCTCTGTAAAGTTCACTAACTTTATTCATACATAAGAGATGCTTTTGGTTTTATTTACTAAGTTGAAATTTTCTTATTAGAGAAAATGATGAAACTATTATGGGTTGGATGTGAAAGTACGTTTTTTCAGGAAAAATGTGAAAGTAGATCGGTGCTCGTAGAACTTTGCCACAAGGAGCTGATAGCAACTTAAATGATTTTAATTTGAAGACTGTTTTGTACAACTTTCTTCCATCTTACATCATCTTCTCTGCTTTCTGTAATTCCCATATTGGAATGGGGCAGTTTCAGGGATTCACTGAACTCATATACAGTATTCAAATGGTTTTGTCTGTTGTGGTTTTTTAATTGAGATAAAGTTGACATACAACATTAAATTAGTTTCAGCGGTACGACATAATGATTCAATGTTTGTATATATGTTGAAATGATCACCACAATAAGTCCAGTTAACATCCGTCCCCATATAGAGTTACAAATTTTTTCTCTTGTTATGAGGACATGGCATATTTCAAGGTGCAGAAGAATCAACGATGATGTCATACTTTTCCATATACAGCTTGATGAATTTGGACTTAAGCATACACCCTTGAGACTGTCACCACCATCAAGGCCACAAACATATCCATCATCGCCCAAAGTTTTCTCTCACCTCCTTTATTACTATTATTCTGTTGTAAGAACTCTTAATATCTACTTTATTAGCAAATGTAACGTATGCAATACAGTCTTGTTAGCTGTAGGCACTATGTCGTATCCTAGATTTCCAGAACTTATTTATCTTGATAACTGAAACTTTGTATCTTTGAACATCAGCTCCCGATTTCTCCATCTCCCCAGCCCCTGGCAACCACCATTCTAACCTCTGCTTGTGTGAGTTTGACTATTTTAGCTTCCACAAATAAGGGAATATTTGCCTTTCTCTGTCTGCCTTATTTCACTTAGTACAATGTCTTTTAGGTGCATTCATGTTGTCAAATATAGCAACAATTCCTTCTTTTTTCAATGTTGAAGAATATGCCATTTCTTTATCCCTTCATCCATCAGTGACGTTTAGGTTACTTCCATATCTTGGCTATTGTGAATTTGCTGCAATGAACATTAGAGGGCAGATATCTCTTTGAGACCCTGATTTCAATTCCTGTGGGTGTCTACCAGAAGTGGGATTGCTGGATCATAAGCTAGTTTTCACTTTTGGAGGAAATTCCATACTGTTTTCCATAATGGCTGTACTAGTTTACATTCCCACGAGGGTTCCTTTTCTCCACATCCTCACTAACATTTGTCATCTTTAGTTTATTTGATAATCGCCATCATAACAGGTGTGAAATGATAGCTCATTGTGGTTTTGATTTGCATTCCCTGATTTGTGATGCTGAACAACTTTTCATACACCTTCTGGCCACCTGTATGTCTTCACTGGAAAAATTTTACTCTGGTCCCTTGCCCATTCTTTAAATTGATTTGTCTTTTTGTTTTTGAGCCAAACAAAAAAAGAGAACAAAATTTCCAGGCATTATGGGTGCTTCCCAGTTGATGCAGATGGCTTTGTATTTACAGTGGTACAAAAAGATCGTGTTTCGTGCTTTTTCTTCAGCTTGTCATAAGACCAGCAGTAGCTGCGGCACGGCAGATAATCAGGATCTTCTGGGTTTGGAGGTTTACAAAATAAATGAGTGGTAAGGAATTTTTTATTTTTCCAAGGAAATTATTGTGATCATAGTCCATGGAATCCAGGATTGATAGGTGTAGGAGGAAATTAAGGTGAGAATCGTTGATCTGGCATTACTACTGATCTTGAGGGACAGGTATCTACTGTATGAATGTTTGAATAAAAATATTAGAGATCAGGCATCTGTGATGGGGGAATATGTTTTCTGAGTTATTTACTTTTGAACATAACCATTTGGATTATGTGAACATCTGGGATATGTGAGTAAGTTGCTAACAGGGGGTGGTTGATAATATCACAATTGATTTAACCTCTATGAACACAAAGTGGTCAATGGATTAAGCAAATAAGTAGACAGAAAACACAGAAATGGTAAGATTTGGGATTTAGTAAAGGACTGGGGGCCGACTGTCCTGAGAGGGAGTGCCAGGACTTGTGCGGTTGAGAGTGACAAGGAAAAGAAGAGAATAGACTAACACTCAAACAAGGAGGGCGTGTTAACAGGATGGAGGGGGAAATGATCTGGAGGAGCCTTGAGTTTTGACCTTGAGCTTTCTGTTCTTGATGCAAGTCTGCCTGATGACATCCCAGGACACAGGTCAGATCTATCCCGAGTGCGTAGAGGGAGGGTGGAAGTACAAAACAGCCAGGATAATTGTCCTAAAAAGGCAGGCCTCTTTTATCATTTGACCCAGTTTCATGATTTGTTTTTATAGGGTAAGAGGAAAAGAAGGATGATAAGTCACGTCTTCACAGAAGAAGCAGCGTAACTGTGGGAACCAGTCCAAACCAAAGCCTGGTTTAAGCATTTCCATTCTTTTGAGGTTGTCCAGTGACATATTCAAGAGGCCAGTTACTAGAATCCCATCCCATCCTGGCAATTTCTGGTCTCTGAGAGGACAACTTGGACCAGCCCCACCAGATCTGCTGGCCCGAGAGACCGCAAGGACTCCAGGCCTGCAGCAGTGCAGGACAACTCGTAAGTCCTTTCAATCTTGCCAAAACGTTGTAAAAACTTGCACCTAGTCACACAGGTGAATCCCTGCCAGGTGTGCTCGCAGGTGGTCTGCATTCCAGGTCCCATTCCCACTCCTGCTGGTCTTCAGATTTGGCAGAGATGATTCCAGGAACTGATCTGTGCATTCCACAGCTCCACTATGGAGGTATCAGGAAGGAGGAAAGGGCAGTGAAGAGCACAGGAGCGAGACTGGTGATAGCACTGATGGCGGACACACTTGCTAGCAAGGCAGAGAAAGTGAGGGTTTAAGAAGGCCATCCTGACAGCAGATGAAATGGAGCAGGCACCTCAGTGAGGTCTCTTGGCAGCATCCCTAATGTTTCCTTGCTTTGAGCTCTTGAAAACTTTAAAATATATTGATACTTTTCTTTTATTAAACTCTGCTTCGAGACATAGAAAATATAGACAACAGTTTCTTTCTGAGGTGAGATGTTGAGTTTCAGGGGAGGAGAAAAAGAGCTTCCTTTTTCATGCTGCTCTCTCATTTTCCTTTACTATGTATATTATTTATTTGTACTTTAAAGTCAGCAGCGAATTATCAATGTCACGGGATGATTCAGTTTTTCCCCTCACAGTCACAGTAAAACCTACTAA
Source organism: Diceros bicornis minor (assembly GCF_020826845.1). Taxonomy (NCBI): domain Eukaryota; kingdom Metazoa; phylum Chordata; class Mammalia; order Perissodactyla; family Rhinocerotidae; genus Diceros; species Diceros bicornis. The sequence goes on along the minus strand of NW_026691134.1, from coordinate 354,299 downwards.
AAATGGATTATTCTTTTTGTATAATATTCCAATAGATTCCAAAATATTATTTCAAACGCACTTTTGTGTCTATGTTCTCAAATTAGATATTTACTTCTTGGTCTCCATTTTTCTGTTCTCTGTTGCATGCTAATTCAGAGTTGCATCTAAGGAAATACCAGATTTCCCTCAGTTTTTTAGATCCATATGTGTTGGAAATTTGATTCATGGAGATGAACATGGCAGTTGGGGGATCGTGCGATTATCAAAAGAGATCTTTTCAGCATCAGTAATGCGGAAAGAACCCATTGCTTGTTGGGATTTAATTGTCTATTTGAGGGATCAAGCTTTCACTATTGGCTCTTCTCTTTCTCTTTGGAGGGAAAGTACAGCCTTCCCAGTCTTTCTGTTACCAAATCACTTTCCTGGGTGGCTGTGCCATGTCAGGAAGGGCTTGGGATGCTGGGAACCAGGATTCATTTTCAGCTTCTGGTTGTCCTGAGAAGGCTTCCCTGGCAGAATGCAGCCTGTGTGTCTGGGTGACACTTGCAGCCATCAGAAATGAGGTGATAACTCACAAATGCCAAGCGATTCATCTGGTCCTTGTCTTACAGGGTGTTCCCAAGGGATGAGGTTCAAAATGCCACTCGGTAACCATTTGAAAGCTCCTAGTCATGGGGTGGGTTCTCGGTGCGAGCTCAGAGCAGTGTCTGTTCACCACCAGATGGGAAGCATTTCAGTATTTTAATTGGTAAGGCTGTGTTCATGCACGTCCATGGACCATCAGTTCAGTGGCATTCCCTGCTGTAGTCCCCCACACCTCTGTCGTGCGTCATCTTTGAAAGCTCTAAACAGTGTTCACACCCCAGCAGGTGGTGGTAATGTAACCACAGCACAGGACTGGGGACAAAAACACAAAAACCCAGGGGCAACACAGTTTATGGGCTCAGGCCCAATTGCCCCATTTGGACGAGTTGGTAACACCAACACTTAGTGTGTAAACTGGAGGATTGTCCAAGACCATGGACCTCAGAATGACACAGGCTCAGAAGTCACCTTGGACAGCAAGGGACAGTGTGAGGTCACTCACTGACCAGGATTATGGTCCCTTATACTGGCAAAGTAGAGCTCACCCGGGATCCATCGAGGGAGGATGCTTGGGGCCTTCTGGGGAATTTCTGCCCTAAAGGGAATTGCATAAGGAAGGCAGGGGTGCTGAAAATCCTAGTTCACAGGGAGCAGTCATGTTTATGGAACGAGACCCAGCAGTAGCCTTAAAAGCTGCGTCACAAATCTTTCCGCCTGGATACAAAACAAGCAGGAGAAGGAATTCAGAGTCCTGGACAAGGATCACAGCAGGATTCAAATCCAGGTCAGGGGTGAACAGGGAGCCCCTAGAGGGGCCTCAGGAGCGAGGTCCTGCCTGCCTTTAGTCCATTTGCAAATGACCTTCCTTGGGCCTTGTCCTCTCAACGTGCACGTTTTGATCTTTTTACATTGTTTTCATCACTTAGAGCTGATGCAATTCCAGAGATTGAACTAGAAAACTACAAGTTCCTAAAATTTAGTCAAAAGAAATCTCAAAAAGAGAAGCAGAAAAAGTTCCCTGTTCCTCCAGAATGTAGAAAGGCAGCCCCTGCCTGTGGCACGACATGGTCCTGGGTAGTGCTGTTTTAAAGACACCCACATTTCAGTGGTTGTTGCTCTGCCTGTGAAAGTACCTTCAACCTTAAAATCCCAAGAGAAAGGGCGGGGGCCATGTCTGCTCCTGGAGGAGCTGAATGATACTGAAATGAACTGATCTTCGGAATTATGGGGACTTGGGAGTGTCCCCACTAACCAGGGAAGGGGCTGGCCCTTCTCCCTTCGCCCACAGACAATAAGCTGACGACCCAGAAGAGTTCGTGATTCAAGGAGAAATGTGAGATTCAGTGTCTCACTTACATGCCTACAGAAAGCGACAGAACCACACCACAACTCCCAGCTCTAAAGGGAACAGGACTTTAATATAATATTCAAATATGGCATTTATTATTTACAACAAATAACTACTGTCCCTCCCCAATGGGTGAATAGGTGCTGGGGTAGAGACATCAGGGAGCTGGGGTGGGGTCGTCCCCTCTCTCTTGGGTTTCAGGGGACCTCAGAGATCAGCTTACAATGCTCCCCTTCCCGTCAGGTGGGAGGAACTGGCCCAGTGCATCGAAAGCCTCCCAGCTGTGTCCCCGCTGCTGAGGATGGGGCTGTGATCGGCCACTGGTACAGGGCTCGGTGTTGGGGCCTGGGGACTGAGTAGAAGAGTCGGGTTACCCTGGGGGGTCTCCCTCAGAATCATGGCCCCCACCCTGTCCCCACTGCACTGAGTGCTCCAGACTCTGTGCTCAGTGCTGTCAGCCACCAGTACCCCATTTGTCCCTGCCACGCAAGAGATCATTTGGTATCACCTATTTCACAGAGGAGGAAACGGAGTCTCAGGAAGCTGAAGAGAGTCACCCCAGTCACAGGACTGCTCAGTAGTGGAGCTGGGATCCCAGTGCCAGCTGTCCAACTCCCCAAGGGCACGTTTAGCCCGAAGCTTTACTGAACCCCTGGGAGTCAGTCACCACGGCCCAGACACTCACTCACCCCTGATCTTAATGATGGCGGGTTCTTCTTATCCTTGAGTATTCTGCTGGCCAACTAGGTCTGGGGGGTCCAGCTGGCAGGACAGGCTGTAGCTCCAGGACAGAAAGGCACCTGTGAGCCTACCAGGAGACACACCTCAGGTGTCCCCCCACTGCCTGCCCAGCAGCTGGAGTCTAGGAGTCCCAGAGGTCGCCATGCAATAAGACCTGGGGCTGAGTGGGGGGCCACGGAGACAGGCTCTCTGGACTGGCCAACAGGGAGCGTCCACCCCTGCCCTCACCCAACTCCTGCCCGGCCTCACCTATCATTCTCGTTGAGCAGCTCCATGTCCTAGAACCAGGGCCCAAATCGCTCCTCGAACTCTAGGTTGTAATTCTTTGCGGCCACCTGGAGCAGAAGGATCGCCCTCATGACTGGGTATTCCTAGGACCAGAGGGAAGGAGAGGATGCAGATAGGGCCTGGGTGGGGGATGTTTCATGCACCTTGTGGGTGGTGAGGAGTGGGGCAGGGGACCATCCTGGGAACCCTCCTTCCCTCCAGTTCCATCCAGGCTCTACCTGTTTGCAGAATGGGAATAATCAGCCCCTCCTCCAGGAAGTTTTCCTTGATGCCATCCTCCCCTCAACCCACCCGCCAATTGGTTGGGTCTCCCACTTCTCTGTTATCAAACTCTTCCACTAAATGTAAGATACAGGGGGTGGAGCCAGGGACTGTTCTGCCCAGAGGGTCTCTGATTTCCTCCTCCTTCCCCTCCCCTGCAGGGAGTGCGGCAGCTGTTCACTTCAGTCCTCTTCTCAGGTTGATCTCATTCCCCTGGAAGGCAGAGAGCCAGAGTCCATCAGACAGAGCCCCCTAGCCTGACTAGACCCCTAGGCCCACCCCTTCTCATGTTGCACTACTGCCAGGTCCCCAGAGGGGGCCGGGCATGCACAGAAAACAGGACTTGGACCTAGGCCGGGATCTGGGCTCCAGAGAAGCAGGACATGGGGGAGAGGCTGAGGGACCTGGCAGCACAACCCTCTCTGATGACAGACTTGGAGGCTGAGGCCTCAGGCAGAAGGGACTGCTCAGCCACTTATGTGCTGCCTGACTTGGAGGGGTCTGACTTCTCTCTCCCTCCATGGGCAGCGTGGGAGGGAGAGGCTGGGTCCAGCTCAGATAAAACCTCAAGCAGCTGTGCTGTCAGGCAGCTCTGAGCTTCCCCAGCCTGAGGAACCGGAATGGGTGTCTCAGGTGGAGCCTCTGTTCACTCATCCCTAAGATGTGCCTGATGCCCCAGCTCCCAGGGGTGGCTGAGAGGCTCTTATGACAGGAGATGTGCCAAGTGCTGAGAGCTCAGAGCTCAGTTCGGGGGCTCCCCATCCCAAGGCTCAGGATCCTAGTCCTCCCTGCCTGGTCCTCAGGTGCACCCATCTTGAGATTATCACCCATCAGCAGGTGCAGCATCAGCAGGTGACCAAGGAAAGTGCTAAGATATGGGACGACACATTGTGACATCGGGGTGTGGGTGGGATGAGTCCTTGCTCTCAAGTCGGCCCCCTGCAGACCCTCCCCTGAAAAGTCCTCACCCTCAGCCTCCTGGCCCACCCCAGGGTTCCCACGGGGAGCAGCCAAGACCCTTAGCAGCCTCCCCTCAACTCCTCCTCCTTTCACAGCCCAAGAAAACCACACTCTTCCTCCTCACCTCCCAGGGCCGGCTTCTGGCAAATCACAGGGTGTGCGGTCCCTGGCCCTCCCCACAACAAACCCATCCTGCACCAGCTTTTCCAGGCCCTCCTCCCGGTCACTTCTACTTGGGGATTCAGGCACTGTGGCACCAAGAGGAAGGGGCCTCCTCTCTTGATTTGAGGGCCTCCAGCTGGGAGGGCAGAGCCCCTCCCCCACAGGCACACTCACCTGCTGCTGCTGGTGCTTCTCCTGCACTCTCTGGAGGCTGATCTGCGGGGGAGCAAACGTGGAGGGGCTCCGCTGCCAGGGTCGAGGTGAGTGTCAGTAAGGCCATAGTCCCCTCACCCCATTTCTCTCCAGCACCACTGGCCTCTGACCGTGGACATCTGACTCCAGGCATCTGGTACCAATAGCACGCCATCCTCCAAGGTGTTGTGATTCTAGAACAAGCCAAGTTCCAACTCTCACTCTGGGTGTGAGCTTGGGCTTTGGGCCAGGCCTCTCCGAGCCTGTTTCCTCATCTGGAAGGTGTGAGAATTCCAGCTACCTCACATGTTCTCCTGAGGACTCAGTGTCACATGACACTGCTCTCGCCATCACCCTTCCAGGTGGATCAAGCAGAAAGCTCCCACAGTCTTTTCTTCCCTCTTACCTCATCACCGCCCTGTGTGGTCTACAACTGAGGTTCAACTTGGGGAGGACTGGCCACCAAGTTCACTCTCTGCTTTCAGGGTTCAGTTTGGACTGAGAACCTGAGTTTCTTTCTGTCTGTAGGCCTGGGCAATCTCGTGCTTCTCTCCTCTCTAGGCGTCCACATTGAGAAACCCGAAAACACTGATATTTGATTCCTCAGTTACATTGATTTGACAGAGTGAGAGAGAGAGAGAGAGAGATGGAACATGAAAGAGGGAGTAAGAGGAAGTGAGAGACTTTTTTAGCTAAAATTTAGACAAGACATCCCATCACTTTGGCTGTTATTATGTTAAGAAGCCAGTTACTAACTACTTAGTGGTTCCACTGGGATGGCTATACCATGGGTGTGGCTTACTGGGTACCACTGTTGAGATTGCCCACCTCATAGGCCAAGACGAGGCACTTGGGTCGCATTCTCCATTAAACAGGAAACAATTGAATGGTTTTATGACACAGGATGGTAGTATCTAAATTTCCATTAGTTTCAACCCCCTCATGATGCTGACCTGAAAATGAGGCCAAGTTGGAAGCGACTGTTCCAATATCACATTGCTAGAACCCAGGCCTGTTTTGAGTGGTGTTCTGTGCTACCTGTCACCCCTTCTTATTATTCTTTCATCTCTAAGATTGTGCCTTAGGTACATGTGACACCATCCCACAGGGGTAATAGATATTATGTCATATACACCGGGTGACATCCCTAGGAAGTAGATTCTAGTCTGATCCCTATGGTGCAGGTTTAGAGACTGGGGAGGACCTGAGAGGTACAGGGACTTTCTCAGGATGAAGAACTGGTAAGAAAAAGTAGGTCAGCATTCATCTCTGTCTCCTCAAAGTTAAGACTCGACTTAGGTTTCCAGGGAGCTGTGGCTAGGGCTGTGGCTAGGCTCCTTGTGTACAGTTGAGGAGATGACATGGGGGAGGAGGGTTAGCAGCCAGGGTACAGGAGGCAGCTCTGGACAAGTCTGATTGAGGGAAGGGGCCCAGGTAAAGGAATCTTGAAAAATGACCTCACTTCCTTGGTCATAGACCTCAACAGATCTTAGAACTCTGGTAACCAGGCACCCACAGCCCCCCATCCAGCTCACTTGACTGGAGACAGTCAACAGGAAAAAATATTTTGTTGTTATATCCCAACTTTTGGAGGATCTAGGCTCAAAAAAACCCAGAAAGAGAAACTTCTTGGTCGTTGCCGACGTTGGCTCAGCCCTCATTCCCGATGCCTCTGGGCGTCTGGCAGGAGGCAGTGAAGGGTAACACGGGGCAGCCCAGGAAAGGCTAGTGCAGGCCAGGACACAACTGTGATCCCACCTGATCAGCCCCACACCCCTTACACTTCATCGTGTGTGTGTGTGTCTGTGTGTGTTTGTGTGGAGGGGAGAAGGCAGGGTATGAGGGGTAGGCCATTCCTGGGCTGGAGCTGGTTGTCAGGTGTTGGAAGCATGGTGGGCCTGTCATGTTCATAGCCCAGGTCATGGTTGGCAGCATGAGAAGGTGAGCTCCTCTACTCTTATGTTACTGAGCCATAGAGGTTTCATCTCTTTTCCTGCCTGACCACAGTTCTTTGCAGGGATGTCCCTCTGTGCCTGAACTGAGGAGCAGACTTTCTCTTGGGGGTTGACCCCAGTGGCAGTGTGCAGGTGCAGGCAGCCCCTGATTCCTTCTGGCCCAGCTCCAGAGCAGTCTTTGCAGAACTCCAATCAGAAGGTCATCGAGGAGCTGCCCAATGGTTTCAATTTCACCAACTCACTAGGCAAGGGGAAGGTGCCTGAGGCCACAAACACCATCCAGTGCTGCTCTGAGATGAGAGCAGGAGCAGAAGGTCTCCACACTCAGGACCTTGAGATAACCAGGTTGGACCAGAACTAGGGCATGACCAGACTGGGGCTGTCCCTTTTTCAAGCTAAAGGGGATGTACACGCAGGTAACCTTGCCTGGTTCAGAGCTGAACTGCCATGACCCTCTTACCCTTGCCCGGTGTGAGCTTCTGGAAGCCACTGAGGCAGAGGCAGAGGGTAAGGGGGACTGCAGGCTGGATATTCCTGGAAGGGAAGCGGGATCTTTCTTGTGTTTAGAAGGACACATGGAAAGTCAGCTATGTGGGTGAATCTTTCTCTTTATCCCACTCTAGCACCAGCTGCAGAGCTCCAGCCAGTGGCAGAAGCAGAGCAGTGTGCAGTGGTGGAGGTAGAGCTGGCTACAGCTCCGTTAACATCACCCCTTCTAGCGTTGGAGCCAGCGTCCCCTCCATCAGCAGTGTTGGAGCTGGAGCAAGGGCCAACATCGGCTCCAGCAGGAGTGGGAGCTGCTGAGCTGGAGTCACCTGAACCATCATTTCTAGTGGGAAGTCCGTCTCCACCTGTGGCTGTTAAGGAGCGTGAGAAGAAGCCCATCCTCACGGCCTTCTCTCCTAAGCAGGTGGTAGAGCGGTTGACCGTGATGGATGCAGTGAGCAACTGGGCTCTCAGGGCGGGGTGGAACAGGCCTTCCCTCTGTCATCGTTGCCCCAGACCTGATCCAGACTCCCATGATCTGGGCCCAAATCCTAGCTACACCCCTTACCAACCATATGACCTGGGCAACTTCCGGAACCCCCAAGCCTTTGCTGTCCACCTGCAGATCGTAGAGATGGACACTAACAGGACCTGCTCCACAGAGTGACTGTGCCAGCTCCATGAGGTAGAAGAGATGGAAAGATGGGCAGGGCTTGGCCCATCAGTGGTGGAGGGGAACTCACTGTGTGCAGCCAGGTCTACGGTGGCCCAGCCGTCTCCTCAGGAGGCTCAACAGCCTCAGGACTTCACACCTGATGTGTGCTTCACTACAAGGGAGACAGACAAGGCCAGTGGTTGTAGCTGCCACGGGGGAATGTACATCAGAATGGGGAGTGGGACCAGAGCGGAGATCAGGGTGGTGGAAGATGCCTCCTTGACATGAGCAGAATTGAGCCACTGTCTGGAGCTTGGAGTTAGCCAGGACGGGCTGGGTGCAAATGCCCCTCTCCCTTCTCTGCCGGGATTGGGTCCTGGGTCATCCTGTGCTGAGTACCCTCGGTGGACAGAGAAGAAAACCCAGGGACTCTCACAAGGCTCAGGCCACATCCTGAGCTTCCTGAGCTCTAGCTCTAAACTGTGACACCTGTGTCGGACTTTAGGGGCTGTGGACACAGAGGTGGCCTGTGGCAGGGCTGGATGACACTCCCTCTGTTCCCCAGGAGCTCTTCTGGAAAGTGGTGCCCTCTCAATGCCTGGGATCCACCTGGCACAAGAAGAACAAGCCTAGCAGTGAGCACTAGACACCCACTATCCAGGCCACCATCGACCAGTTCAGAAGGGTGGCCAGCCTCGTCATCACCACCTGCCTTGGGGACCCGAGCATGACAGCCCAGGACAGGGCGAGGGTGGTAGAGCACTGGGTCCCAGGTGGCCCAGGTGTGCTGTGGGAGGCCCAGTGGAGCCCCTCTCTGGAGACTTGGGAACTGCCTCTCCACCTTTATCAGCTCCCAGGATTGCAGTGTGTGGTCTAAGCTCCTGCAAGTCCTTAGGCCCTTCCTGCCAGGGGCCCACTGACCTTGACTCCAGGTCCCAGTGGGAGGATGCTCACTTCCTACCTGCCTAATTCCCTGGGTTGAGCTAAACTCCTCCTCCTTGTGAGTGTTACTCTCTGGGTCCTAAATGTCCTTCTGGGGCTCCCTGAGCATCTGTCTCATCCGGGAGGGGAGATTTAAATAGAAGGGGACTGAAGCTAGAGCAAGCGGGGATCCAGTGCCCAACCTCACACCTCATTCTCTTCCCTTCCCCAGGAGTGCGAGATCTGGAAGAACTTCTCCTCGCCCTGCACTGTCATCTCTGCTCTGCAGAAAACTTCCACAAGCCACCTGAAGAACACATAGGGGGAAGTTTCCCCGTGGGTAGGCATCTCTCCATAGGAGGACCAGGATGGATGGGGGATCTCCTGTATGACTGCCATTGGCGCCTCAGTCAGCTGGGGACTCTTGAGAGGCAGCAAATGCTGGGGACAGGGCCTGGGCGTTGGCAGTTGGTCTCTAAGTCTCCTGGTGACCTTAGTGAACCAGTTCTGCTTCAGTACTCCGTTTCCCTAAATGTCAGCTACTAGATTGAGCCACATTGGGGATTTTCAAGTGTTTATAGCAACAGAACTCTATGGCCGGTTGAAACTCATCGTGGTCAAAACAGAGCTGCTCTGTAGAGCTGGGGAGTGGAGACCCCAGTGACCACCAGGAGAGTCCCCTCCCAGTCCCATGAGACCTTAGCGCTCAGAGGAGCCCAGTGAGAACACTCCTCCAGACAGGTTGAATCTCTTGGGTTGTCAAAGAAAAGGGATTTGCACTCAGACCCCTCACATTATCTCTAAATTTATCCTTCCCCCTTTCCCCTCCCCTCGGGTAAAGCTCTGAAAAACTTAAGGAGCTCTATAACCAAGACGAGTCCTTGAGCAGAGAACTGATGACCAAGATAGAGTGGAGGCTGTGGGTCTGGAAAGAGAGGAGGGGAGAGAGGGGTAGGGGGACTGGGCAGGTTGTAGGTTTGATAGTTTCTCACTTGAAATTTCTCTGAAGCATTCCCGTCTATCTTGTCCAGGTTAACAAGCAGAGGGATCTGTTCAGCCCATGGGCGGCAGGGTGCCATTTTTGGGCAGGAGGCCCTGGTCATGGGACACAGTGGTGTTGGCTGGGCTGTTCCAGGAGGAGTTGCCGAGCTGGTGCCATCAGCAGGTCTCTGGCTTCCGTGCACGTCCATCCTGCTGGATGTAGCTTCTTCCAGGCTGTTGCGGTGGGTTTAGCCCTCAGCCTAAAACTGTCCTCAGGAAGCCAGGCCCCTACTGCTCCTTCTGTGTTCACCACGTCTGCGAAGACGTGACTATCATCCTTCTTATCATCTTTCTTTTCCTCTTACCCTACAAAAACCAATCATGAAAGTGGGTCAAATGATAAAGGAAGCCTGCCTTTTTAGGACAATTATCCTGGCTGTTTTGTACTTCTACCCTCCCTCTATCCTCTGGGGATAGATCTGACCTGTGTCCTGGGATGTCATCAGGCAGATTTGCAGCAAGAATAGAAAGCTCAAGGTCAAAACTCAAGGCTACTCCAGATCATTTCCCCCTCCATCCTGTTAACACTCCCTCCTTGTTTGAGTGTGATTCTATTCTCTTCTTGTCTTTGTCACTCTCAACCGCACAAGTCTTGGCACTCCCACTCAGGACAGTAAGTCCCCAGTCCTTTACTAAATCCCAATTCTTACCATTTCTGTGTTTTCTGTCTACTCATTTGCTTAATCCATTGACCACTTGGTGTTCATAGAGGTTAAATCAATAGTGATATTATCAACCACCCCCTGCTAACGACTTACTCTCATATCCCAGATGTTCACATAATCCAAGTGGTTATGTTCAAAAGTAAATAATTCAGAAAACATATTCACCCACCACAAATCCCTGATCTCTAATATTTTTATTCAAACACTCATACAGTAAATACCTGTCCCTCAAGATCAGAAGTAATGCCAGATCACCAATCCTCACCTTAATTTTCTCCTCCACCTATCTAATCTTGGATTCCATGGACTATGATCACAATAACTTCCTTAGAAAAATAAAAAAAATCCTTACCACTCATTTATTTTGTAAACCTCCAAACCCAGAAGATCCCGATTATCTGCCATGCTGCAGCTACTGTTGGTCTTATAACAAGCTGAAGAAAAAAACACGAAACATGATCTTTTGGTACCACTGTAAACACAAAACCATCTGCATCAACTGAGAAGCATCTATAATGCCTGGAAATTTTGTTCTCCTTTTTTTTGTGTTGGCTCAATTACAAAAAGACAAATCAATTTATAAAATGGGCAAGGGACCACAATAGAGTTTTTCCAATGAAGACATACAAGTGGCCAATAGGTCTATGAAAAGGTGTTTGGCATCGCTAATCATCAGGGAATACAAATCAAAACCACAATGAGCTATCACTTCACACCTGTTAAGATGGAGATTATCAGAAAAACTAAAGATGACGAATATTGGTGAAGATGTGAATAAAAGGAACCCTTGTGGGAATGTAACTAGTACAGCCATTATGAAAAACAGTATGGAGGTTTCTCCAAAAAAGAAAACTAGCATATGATCCAGCAATCCCACTTTTGGTATATACCCACAGGAATTGAAATCAAGGTCTCAAAAAGATACCTGTACTCTAATGCTCATTGCAACTAATTCACAATAGCGAAGATATGGAAGTAACCTAAACGTCACTGATGATGAATGGATAAAGAAATGGAATATTCTTCAACCTTGAAAAAAGAAGGAATTCCTGCCATTTTTGACAACATGAGGGACCTAGAAGATATTATGCTAAGTGAAATAAGGCAGACAGAGAAAGACAAATACTTATATGTGGAATCTAAAATTGTGAAATTCATACAAGCAGAGGTCAGAATGGTGGTTGGCAGGGGCTGGGGAGATGGAGAAATGGGGAGCTGATTGTCAAAGGATACAAAGTTTAAGTTATCAAGATAAATAAGTTCTGGAGATGTAGGATATGGCGTAGTGCCTAAAGGTAACAAAACTCTATTGCATACGTCACATTTGTTACTAGAGTAGATACTAAGAGTTCTTACCACAGAATGATAGTAATAAAGGAGGTGAGAGAAATCTTTGGATGGTGATGGATATGTTTGTGGCCTTGATGGTGGTGACAGTCTCAAGGGTGTATACATCAAGCTGTATATAGAAAAGTATTACAGAATTGTTGATTCTTCTGCACCTTGAAATATGCCATGTCCTCATCACAAGACAAAAACATTTGTAACTATGTATGGGGACGGATGTTAACTGGACTTATTGTGGTGATCATTTCAATATATACTCAAACATTGAATCATTACGTTGTACCCCTGAAACTGATATAATATTATATGTCAACTTTACCTCAATAAAAAAAACACAACAAACAAAACCATTTGAATATTGTAAATGAGTTCAGTGAATCCCTGAAAGTGGCCCATTCCCATACGAGAGTTACAGGAAGCAGAGAGGATGAAGTAAATGGAAGAAAGATGTACAAAACACTATTCAAATTAAAATCATTTAAGTTGCTATCAGCTCCTTGTGGCAAAGTTCTGTGAGCACTGATCTTCTTTCCCATTTTTCTTGGAAAAGCATACTTTCAGATCCAACCCATAACAGTTTCATCATTTCCTCTAATAAGACAATTTCAACTTAATAAATAAAGCCAAAAACATCCCTTATGTATGAATAAAGTTAGTGAACTTTACAGAGAAAAGAGCATATTTGCACAATCTCAATAAAGGAAACAGAAGAACTGAATGATGATCAAGTCTCATTCAAGCTTATCTTTGAAAGCCAGTAAGACCAGGTTATCTTTTCAAGGATGTGTGTAGAGCTGTCAGCCTTGGAAGCTAGAAATAGTGGCCTCCTCTGGAGCAAAGGGTAGGCTTGCTTACTGCCCAGTATAATAAAAATAACACCCTCCCAGGACAAAGGTTAGCAGACATCCTGCCCGTTATCAAAGATTTGAGTTCCTTAGGCTCTGAGATCTTGCAACCCTCTTCATGTCACCTGGCCCACTGTGTATCACCCTGTAGGAAGTGGGATTTAGTGAACCAGTGCAAATGCTGATACTCTGGCCACTGCTATTGCTGTGTCATTAAGTCCTTTGTCTCTGACCCATGGGTCTCGTGTCTTTTGCCAGCATCTGTAAGACCATTGTAGGCTAACTTATTAGCTTGCAGGAAAGGTAAAATATCAGACCTTTCACAGTTCCCAACAAGCCCTTAAAGTAACTAGTAGTCTTAGGAACAGAGAGCTATCCAGAACAATATGCATGGATGGTCTTCATCGAAGACTTCATGCAACCAAAACTTTAATAAGTCTCTCTGATCTCTTTGATTTCTACCCCAAGTAGAAGGAGAGGCACCAAGCTATTACAGACCTAGGGTTTGTTCAAGCCACCTGGAGACCTAATAACCTGCAACTTCTCATGGGCAGCAAAGACAGTGGGGCATATTTCCAAAATGGACCCATATGCCTCCCTATCATCCAAAAGACAGTACATTATCTTAATTTATGATGATTTTATTCATTAAAATCTTGTGATGGGCCAAAGATACACTTCTATGAGGAGTCAAGCACATAACAGTTGTAAGCAGATTAACACACTTGGTGAATATCAAACGCTCAACTAAACGTAGTGTTCTAATCAATTATAAGGTACAACAAATTTAATTAGGTCAATTAAATGATATTTGATGGTATCCTTGATTATCACTCTCTAATAATGAACAAGAAACTCACGTAGATAACTATAATTGGTCTTACTTTAAAATATGGTAGTCAGGACTGCTTGAGATAAACTGGAGATAAAGAAGGGAAGAAATAGATAAAAGTTAGCTTCTCTGAAGCCACTGTCAAGCCCCCTGGATCTACATGTAACCCAGGAGATCGAGGCAGACGGCTTTGTGCCTAGATCCCCCTGCACTGTGGTTCTCAGGGATGTCACGGTGCTGAAGCAGCTACCTGAATCGTGTTTACATGTCCATGTGTACAATACCCTTGACCATGGTGATGAGCCACCATTCAATCATCTCTTACACCCCTCTAATTAACAATTAGATTTCAAAATCATTGTATCATTACATGATCATTTATTCCTCAAATCTTTGGGATGCTGAGCTAAAAGAAAATTAAATCTCAATGGTTTCTTTTTTTTGAAGGACCAAGATGTCCTTTCACACTTGGAATTCAGGTTTGAAGATAAATCCATCAAATCAATGGAAATAACTTAAGAAATGGACAGAGGGATACTTCATTCATATATACACAGTTTGCACTCTGGTAAAAATAGAGTTATATTTTTAAAAATTAGAATTTTTTGAAATTTTATAGATATTAATGACATTGTTCTGTTTATATTCCCTTTGGTTTACCAAACCAAACTCACTCTTTAATGGGCATTTCTAGCATTGAGTGCTAATAACAGCAGCTTTTTTAAATTCTTATTTTTCCCAGGTCAAAGACCAAGGGCAGAGGTCATCAAGAGGTCTAGTCTAACCTACCTACAGATGTGGTAGGCTTAACTATGGATGTTCAAGCCAGACATTGCCAGCAGAACCACATCTCTTCACCCGTAGGTGAGTTTTTACTAGTAATCACAGACACTTAAGGATATCAAAGGAAATTCTTTATTAAGAACAAAAGATATAGATTCTTATGTTGAGTTCATTACTTTGAATTTTTGAACCAAATCACATATATCGATTGGACCATGTTCAATTCTATGATCTTTAGAAGACGCAGCCTACAGCTGAAGAGAAATAGGTACAACACCAATATCTTACCCTCTCTGAAGCCCAACTGAGAACCCCTGGAGTCAGAAGTTTTCAAGACAAGAAAAAGTCATCCTTCATCTGAACAGATAGAGTAGAGGCTATTCAAAGATTCAACTCACATTGTTAACATGACTTGTTAGAATGTGATGGAGCAAGCATAATACCTTCTAAGTTTCATGATTTTTCTCCAGAATACTGAGATGGATGACCTTGAAGTCCAGCTTCCGCATAAATGTCGTTATTCAGTGATAAAATTAATTTCCCTATAAAATAATTCCCATAAAAGTGTTAAAAATATATCATAGTCTCTGACTAAAAGGAAACAAAGCATATTGAGCAGTTGAAAGCAGTGTAATAAATTCCATACAAGGATCTTATAGCAGCATTATGTATAATAGTGAAACTGGATGTAATCCCTTTGCTATCAAAGAAGATATAAACAGATCATGGTATGCCTATTCTTTGGAGTACCTCTAAAACTTCTAAAAAGGTAAGTTAGAGTGATGTGCACTGATAAGGAGAGAGGTCTATGATATATGGTTTGGGAAACAGCAAATTGCAAAACGATGTAGTTATGTAATTTATGTTTAAAAAAAACTTTGTGTATTTATAAATTCATAAGAAATTTCCAGAAGAATAACCCGCAACCTCTTAACAATAGTTCCTTCTGAGTAGGACAGTAAGTTTGCAGGGAAAGGGATGAAAGGGGAATGTTTCACTTTACTCTACACAGATCAGTGCAATTTGACTTTTTTTACAGTGTGTATTTGTTTCATAATTAGAAAAATGAGTGATGTGACTGTTAGGTGCAGGGCAACAGTATTATGTTCACCAGTCTCTGTACTCTATGTTACTGCACAGCATGGACTGTAGGAGAAAGCCCAGAGGAGCAATGAAGACAAAGAAGACATGACACCTGCAAAATGTCAGTGGAGTATTTCTACATAACAAACCTTCCAGGTGAGCAACAGTCAGTATCTTCCACTGCTCCAGCTCTCGCCATGAACCTAGTACCTGCCCAGAGTAAGCCAGAGGACCACGTCCCGCTAGTCCAATCCCTGCTCGGAGACTGTTTGTGCAGGGTGACTGCCATCAAGCAGACAATGGACTCAGGATGGGGCGTGTGCCTCTGGGGAGACTGGCAGAGAAGCATAAAGTGGAACACCAGCTAAGTGCTCACACCTGAGAAGCGGAGCTCCAGGTGGAGACACAAAATGTACCAAGAAACTGTGTGACGTGAAGGAAGCTACTCCATTTCTCTGAGCTCCAGTGTCCCCCCCCCCGTAAAACGGGGATCACAGGACTACTTCACAGAGCTGTTGGGGAAGTTACATAAAAGTTCCTGTGACAGCCAGTGTCCACATTATTAACAAAGTCATATCCGACTTCAAAATAATCGATGAAAAGAATAATGGGAATGAGACCAAAGACGGGATGCTCAACTTCATAAGCAGCCCCAGCAACATGAGAATGAGAGAGGCTCCTAGTAAGCAGGGTTCTTCACAGCTCCACTGGAGACGATGAACACGGGCTACACCAGGATAAGTCACTGTTGTACAGTGACTCGTGTAGGGAGGGTGGGTCCCTAAAGACACTGTGAAATCCAGTTACACACAGTGGCTCCTAGGAAACAACTACAAAGCAATCAACTCAGCAGATAGGAATGGGAAGGGGGCAAGCATAGGAGGGTCAGAGCCACAAAATCTGACGGAAAACGCTGAACCATGAGCGCTCAGCTCTGTCAACAGCTGCTGTGGTTGCACCAGGAGATCAAATGTCTGAGACAGCCATTGTGGGGACTGCTGGGAGCATAGTGGTCACTGAAGCCACACCCCAACAGCAGTTGCATCGGAGCACACAGAACCCGAGACTTTCCTCTCCATTAATCGTTGTTTTAAGATAATGAATATCCTCATGTTACAATGTCTCCTTCCAACCCTTGTGGATGAGTGTCATCAGAACCCCCTGAAGAGGTCACAGGCCAGAGTAGGATAGAACACTGGGGGCTGGGGGAGCGGCGCTGTACCTGAACACACGGACTATATCGGGTCTATTGAACACGAGAGAAGAACTCGAGGATGTGGTCTAAGGAGAATTCCCCGTCTTGCCACATTCAGAGACACTGCAGAGTTTCTCGTCCGTTCTTTACAAAAATGTTAAAGAATTCGAGTCATTAATTAATAAAGAGACAAATTCTTCACATAGTGACAGGGTCCAGTTTCCATGACCAGCTTTTTCAGTTGTTTTGATAATATCCCACATTCAGGAATCGGAAATGTAACCTATTGGGATGTGTAATATAAACAAGGACTTTTTTTCATGTAGATCATCACCCAGGTTTTTAGGGAGGACATGAATCATGAAAGTTGCTAACCATTCCTCCACAGGTTTCAATAAGACTTTTAAGTTAATTTACCAATCTCAGGAAAAGATAACTTGGCAATTCAAATTTTTGTTTCTGCATTCAAGCGTATAGTACAGCCAAGAGAATGAGCATAAAAAAATTAACAAGAAGGTCTTGCTTGCATTTCATCTTTTGCAAATAATCAGGATATTTTATGCTCTGTCCCTTTCACTACTCTAATCAATTTTTAAAGAATACGGTTCATTTGACTATCCCTGGGCATGTTTATCCTGGAAACTTACCAGAATCCAAAGCAGAGATGTTAAAGCTGATGGGTTTCAAATGCTGCCCAGGTGCTGTCTACCATGAACACGCCTCTCCCAAAGCTGGACCACCGGTCTCTTCCTGAAGGATCAGAGTCATCACTCATGTCTCTGAGAGACTGGCCACTCAGGCCTGAGCTGAGATTAGGTGATCAATCTAAAGGGCAAAATGCTTAAGCTATTCTCATCTTAAGGATGCTGTTTTGGAGGCCTCTGCGCTGGAATGGGTTAGTGAAAACGGCCTACTAGATACTTGTCTGGGAATTGTGTCGTTCCCCTCTGCTCTTAGCAAATCCTGGGGAAACCAATGATTAACCCCAAGGATGCCTCAACTTCCACATCTGTGAAAAAGGCAAGCAACAGCCAATGTTACCACCCTGCAAACTCTTAAGCTGTGCTTGCAAGAGGGGCCACAAAGGCGAATGTCTCCCAGAAGCTGATGAAATGATGGCACTTTCGCTGGTGAAGGCAGAGGGCAGTAGGTAAAGTGGAAAGTTTCTGGGATGTCAAACCTGTTCCCATAAGCACTTTAGAGAAGCACCTAGCGTTGGACTAGGTAAGAGGCTGTGGAAAGACCCACAGGCATGCAGGTGGGAGGAGGAATCAAGCAACGGAGGGAGGTGGTAGGGAAGAGTCGTGAGTTCAGCTTCAATTTTGGACAAAAGCAGTTGCACGCTGCAGACCCGCGGCTGCCCATGCAGCCGCCACACCCTCCTAACTCCCTGGTCCCTCTCATCCCGTCACATCCCTCCGGGGCTCAGTCCAGTTGGAGCGGGTGCAGGGCCAGAGTCCTGATTCAATTGGGGTTTGGCTCCCGGCCAAGCTCACATTGCCCTGTTCCTCCCCCCAGAGCTAGGCACGGCCCCGCGCCCAGAGCATCCTGGGAGTTCTAGTCCTGCAGCCCTGCGGGCTGCCAGCTGGGAGCGGTTAAGAGAGAAAAGCTCCCAGCATGCACATCTCGTGGCCCCAATTCATGCCTTATCTCTCAGGCCCTGGGCTCCATGCCTCTGATTCTCCATCCAACCCTCTTCTCTATACCATGCCCATTCTCCATGCCCTGCCCACCTCCCAGAGTATGCGCAGTGTGGTTGGGCTGCATCCTTTGAGGCCAGTACTCAGGTAGGGGTGGGGCTCACCAGCCTGGCTATTGCTGAGGTTGCTTGCAGCCCTGGTGGAAGCCCCCTGGCCAGTATTTGAAATGTGAATTCAATATCTAAAATGGAAATACCAGGTGCCTGGGATCCTGGAATTTGCCTTTTCAAGGCCACCTGTCCTACCATTCCCCCTATCCCTCCAGGCTGCCATGATCCTCCCTCTGGACCTGTGGTCAGGGTCGTTGCAGAGATCCTCCCTTTGGACCCAATCTGCCTGAAGGGCCCATACCTTGGTCAGGAGTCTTAGAAGGACTTCCCTGAGCCATGTCATTAAAAGGAGAAAACATCATATTGGACAGCCCCAATTCCTGCGTTATACAGACAGGAAACTCAGGTGCACTGGTAAGTGACCCCTAAGCCACTTCAGGGGACCACACACGTGCCCCTTCTCCCACGCTGCACACAGGCTGGTTCACTGGACTTCCTTATACGAGTGTGGACCTCTTAGCCTCGTTAACATAGGCAACAACACTGAAACTTCCCTTTAGTCCTTCCCACAATGTTAGGCAAGTTTTTGCAGGAAGGTAATATGCAACTTCTGCTCTACTATAGGGCTGGCTCCTTGGGAACTAATTTTAATATCCCTGTTTAAATATACCCTCAGAATCACAAAATAATTTGTTGCTGTGGGGGGTTATGGTGATAATTCTCTGAAGTCGTTTTTCCATTTAGCCTTTCTGATTGACTCCAAATACTACAGCAGCACACGCTTCTTAGACTGGTGGATGCACAGCTCCACTTCTTTGCAGGGAGAACGCACAACAGCAGAATATCCGTGGCCTGACTTTCTGGAGCATCAGTATTACTATAAGATTTGGAAGAAGAAAAGTTAGGTCATTTCCAAGGTAAGGAATTAAAAACTTAACACTAAGATGAGGTGGGAAAGTCATATGCCATTAATAATTGTCAGTAATCTGTGCCTGAAATGTCAGACTTTCTCTGAGAAAGAACTCTGAGACCCTATTTCCCATTGTTTTATTTATTTATTTATTTTTTAAAGATTTTATTTATTTATTTTTTCCCCCCAAAGCCCCAGTAGATAGTTGTATGTCATAGCTGCACATCCTTCTAGTTGCTGTATGTGGGACTCGGCCTCAGGATGGACGGAGAAGTGGTGCCTCGGTGCGCGCCCGGGATCCGAACCCGGGTCACCAGCATCGGAGCGCGCGCACTTAACCACCAAGCCACGGGGCCGGCCCCCCATTGTTTTAAATAGGAAAAATTAGAAGGCATAGCAAATCTATTGAAAAACTCTACCAATTTCCTAAGTCACAATATGGCACCTAGACATAAGTTACGAACATCATGTGCTCCTCATTTTGTTCCTCATTTAACCCAGTCCCACAGGTTTTCAGTGCATGCTGTGAACACGGCACTGTGCTAGATGTCGAGGCCTTGGTGAGCATCGTGGTGGGGGTGGACCTTGTTGGAGAAAGATGGCATCATGAAAAATCCATGCCACTTACAAAACTGAGGCAAAAATGTAAAGACCCAGGAGCCACGCAAGGATGAGGGCATTAATAGATACTTGGGAGTATTAAAATCCATCTAATGGTGTCAAGAGTGAATGTGTTCCACTTTAAAACAAAACACTGCTGTTATTCTGAGATATTGAGTTAGTATCTTTGTGCAAATATGCAGGATTTAAAATGTTTATTGATGTATAACATGCATACAGAAATATATGGAGAAGTCATCCACGTAAATCTCAAAGAATTATTACAAAGTGAACACACTTGTGTGACCAAGAACTAGCACCAGCTTTACTCAGGCCCCAACAATCCCTTTCTCCCTATTTCCTCCCCAAAGGTAACTGATATCTTACCAGCGAACACTATATATCGAGTTTGTCTTCTTATACACGTGTTTTATTACAGAACAATTTAAACAATATACAAAATAAGCAAAATAGCATAGTAGGCCCATCACCCAGCTTCAACAACTACTAATCATCTGCTATTTTTGTTTCAGTCACACTCCATCCCATTCCCACCTCACGTTATTATTCTTTTAAGCCTTTGTGCGTGTGTGGGTGAGTAAGATGTATGCACACTGAAAGGCACAAATCTCAACTGTACAGTTTTGGCAAATAAACATGCCCATATAACTTTCATCCCTTTAAGAATAGGATATTTCCATCACCCCCAGAAAACTCCTTCCTGCTCCTTCCCAGGCAATTTTTTCCTTCCCCCGATGCAACCCCTGTTCTAGTTTTTTCAGCATAGGTTCATCTTGGCTGAAATCATCCCATGTGTGTTGTTTTCTGTCCAGCTTGCCTCCCTCAGCACGAGGTTGATGAGTCTCTCTCAGCATGTGTGTGTCAGCATTTGCTCCTTGGCACGGCTGAGGGCGTTCTGCTCTGTGGATGCCCCAAAGTGCACTCATCTTCCTCCTGGGGACGTGCAGGTCATCTCCTGTGAACAGTCTTGTACAAACGTTTTTTGGTATGCTGTTTAATTCCTTTATTAGCATTTAAGTGACACACCTTTGCATTTTTACTGGTTGGTCCAGATTATAATATGCATCTTTAACATATCACAGCCTACCTAGACTTAATAGTTCACCAGTTTAATCAATGTAAAATATGGAAGCCTTGCTACAGAACAGTTCCATCTACCTCTGTCTGTCCTTTGTGCTATTGTTGTCATAAATTTTACATCTTCCCATGTTATAAATCCCACAATACAGTGTTATAATTTTTGCTTTAAATAGTCATAGGTATTTTAAAGAAATAAGTTAAGTGTTTGGAAGGAAATGCTTTGAGACTCTGCAATTGTACTGTTTCTTTAAGTTTCCTCCACAGTTTTTGCATTCATCAGTCAATCTGTCCAACAGTAATTATTACTGTAGCGTTCTAGTGGCGATTTTCAATTTCATGCTATCTAGCGCATATATTATATGGAATTCTGTGAGGAAGATTCCCCACCCTCCCTCTCCCTTCCTTCTTCCTTTCTTTCTCTCTTTCTCTCATTCTTTTTTTTCCCTTTTTTCTTTCTTCCTTCCCTTCCTTTCTTATTTAATCTTTCTTATATCAGTATAGCCTCGTGGATATTTATTTTATTCTCTGGGTAATAATCCAATGCTACCATTATTTATTTTGTTGCTCACAGTTTTCCAGCTTGAGTCATTGGGAAGTCTTTTAGACTGATTCACTTTGACACGTCTCATCATTTTCTGTGTGTGTGGTTTTTTTTAAAACACTTTCCTACTTTCTGGCACTACAAGATGATCCAGACTCATTTTGTATTTTCTATCTCCAGCCCTAGAATTAGCCATTTCTCCAAGAAAACCTGGTTTCTTTTATTGGAGAATGATATTTAGAAAACAAGATCTGGGAGCTAGATGTGCTCATTAATATTAGAGTGTCACTGCTTCTAGTCTCTCTCAGCAGAGCTTGGAAATGTATGTATGAATATAAACTCAAGTATACACATCTGTCTATCGATCTATCAATCTATCTATCTTTTTTGATAGATATATTAAAAGAGACATGGATTCATACTGATATTTCCAACTCCAAGCCAACACCACAGGGTTTATTCTAGCATTCTCCTTTTGTTTATTTGTAACTTCTTTCACCAACAGTGAGAAACTTAACTCCAGTTAGCTACAATATGTTTACTGTGTCAACTAGTTTCAGAATTGCTAATCCATACCCTTATTAAAAACAAATTTACCACCTAAAGTACAGTGTTAGTGTCCAGTACTTTAGTTCTACAGTATCCCGTCAAAACACTGTCTTCCAAAGTAACTTCGGTCAGGACCTTTCATCCCCACTCCTTCTGTATGGTTATGTCACATGCTTGTAATACAGTGTGATTCATTTATCACTGCATTCCATCTGGGTTCCCCAGCATCCTGATTGATTTTTAAAATTTGCAGAGTAAAATTCACTCTTTACTGTGTACAGTTCTATGGGTTTCGACTTTATGGTCATGCATCCATGTCCACAGTACCACACAGAGCTGTGTTTTTCACCCCCAAAGTTCTCTCATGCTATCCCTTTGTATTCAACCCCTTCCCCTACTCCATCCCTTGACAACCACTGATCATTTTCCATCCCTGTAATTCTGCCTTTTCTAGAAAGTCATATAAATGGAATCATATTCTATACAGCCTTTTGAATCTGGCTTCCTTCACTTAGAGAAATGCAGCCAAGATTCATCCATGTTGTTGTGTGAATCAAGAGTTTATCCTGGGACCAGCCCGTGGCTTAGCGGTTGAGTGCGTGCGCTCCCCTACTGGCGGCCCAGGTTCGGATCCATGGTGCGCACTGACACATCGCTTCTCAGGCCATGCTGAGGTCGTGTTCCACATACATCAACTAGAAGGGTGTGCAAATATGACATACAACTATCTACCGGGGCTTTGGGCGGAAAAAGGAGGAGGATTGGCAAAGGATGTTAGCTCAGGGCTTATCTTCCTCACAAAAAAAAAGAGTTTATCATTTTTATTGCCAAGTAGTATTATAATGTACCAATGCAACACAGTTTCTTTCTCCACTCACCTGATGAAGGACATTTAGTTTATTTCCAGCTTTTGGCAATTATGAATAAAATGGCTATAAAGATTCCCACAAAGATTTTTGTTTAAACATTAGTTTTCAATTTTCTTCAGTAAATACCTAGGAGTGGGATATCTGAGTCATATAATAAGTGTATGTTTAGCTTTATAAGAACCTGCTCAACTGTTTTCTGAATGCAACTATCATGTTGCATTCCCAGTTCTAATTGTTAATTGCTCCTAGTCCTCACCAGCACGTGGTATTTGCAATTTTATTTTTTATTTCAGCCATATAATAGGCGTGTAGTATCTTATTGTGGCTTCTACTTCCTTTTTGAAAGTGAGTTCTGCTAAATATAGAATTTTGTGTTGACTTTTGGGTTTTCTTTCTGCAATTGAATGATGTCATTTTGTTGTTGAGTTGTCTCTTTTGTTTTTGATAGTACATCATCCATCATTCACATTATTTCTCCCTGTATGTAACGTCTTCCACTGTATGTGTGTATTTCCCTGACTGCTTTCAAGATTTTCTTTTTATCTTTGGATTTGAGTAGCTTGACTATCATGTACCTAAGTATGCTTTTATTTTATATTTTATTTTGTGGGTTTGCTGAATTTCTGGGATCTAAAATTTTAGATTTTCCAACAAATTTTGGAAGTTTTATGCTATTACTTATTGATTTGCCTTTCTGCCTCATTTAATTTTTCTGTCTCTCTCCTCTCTGCTTGGGACTTAATCATCTCACAGGTCATAAGGCTCTCTTCATTTTTCTTCAAAATTTTTACATCCTTTCTTCAGACTGGATAATTTCTATTGCTGTATCTTCATGTTTTTTCTACTATTTCTAATCTACCGGTAAACTCAAAAGTATTTTTTTTATTTCATCTTCCTATTTGATTCTTTTGTGTAATTTCCACTTCTCTGCTGAGTTCCCACATCTGTTCATTCATTATGGGAATATTTTTCTTTACCACCATGATCATCTTTATAATAACTGCTTTCGTATTCTTGACTGTTAATTAGAACACATTGGGGAGAGTTTCTACTGCCTGCTTTTGGTCACATATGGATTACATTTTCCTATTTCGTCAAATCTCATGCTTCTTTTAAATTGTGTACTGGAAATCATGAAAGATAGGTATAGAGGCTCTGGATTCTATTGTATTCCTTAGAAGAGTTTTGTCATTTTTCTAGCAGGGAATCAACTTGGCTAGACTGAAATTCCAATCCTATCTCATTTACAGTGAGCATAGCTGAAATCCTAGTTTAGTTCTTTCATCTTCCAACTGCTGTTTTTACACTAGGCCTTCTGGGGCCTACCCTGCATGTGTGTTGTTCAAAGATCTGCCAATTTGGAATGTGTGGAGGAGAGACTTACATATATATTTTGCGATTTTCCTCTTTGTGGCTCCCTCTCTTCCAGAATTTCTCCCCTAACTTTCCAGCTACTCTGCCAGCCCAAAAATACATCCTCTAACATTACAAGTAAGACTGTAGTTTTTCCCCTGTCTAGGCCATGTGCAGATTTTGGAATGCTTTGAGGCAAAAGACACAAGCTTGCAAATATCTCCTGGTGCAATTCCCATCATTTAAGGGAAAATTCCCTGTCAGTTCTGCTTGCTTTTGGAAATGATTTATACATACACACAAATACACATTTATTATACGTGTATTACATATAGCCACACGAGTCTGTATAAATATATATACTATTTTGTGCAGATTTTATCATTATCTGTGAGAGTGTTAGTTCAACAGGCTACTCCACCATTACTAGAAGCCAGACCTCGGTTTTGTTTCTTTCTTGGATTTTATATAAATGGAATTATAATAGATATAGCCTTTTGAATATAATTTCTTTTATGCAGCATTATGGTTGTGATATTCATCCATGCTATTGCATGTAGCTAGTGTTTGTTCATTTGTTGAAAATAATTAATTTTTTAATGGTCATAAAATATGCATAACATAAAATTTTAACCATTTTTACGTGTACAGTTCAGTGACATTCAATACATTCACATAATTGTGTAGCCATAACCTCCAACCATCCACAGAACTATTTTCACCTTGCACTGAAACTTTGTGCCCATTAAGCAACAACTCCCCGTTATCTCTCCCTCTTGCCCCTGGGAACCACCATTCTCCTTTCTATTCCTATAAATTTGACTACTCTAAGTACCTTATATGAGTGGAATCATACAGTATTTTTCCTTTTGTGACTGGCTTTATTTCACTTAGCATAAATTCCTCAAGGTTCATCCATGTCATAGCATGTGTCAGAATTCCTTCCTTTTAAAGGTTGAAGAGTATTCCACTATGTGTATACACCACATTTTTTTGTCAGTTCGTCCATTGATGGACACCTGGCTTGATTCCAGCTTCTGGCTATTTTGAATAATGCTGTTAAGAACACGGGTGTACATATATGTCTTTATACCTCTGCGTTCAGTTCTTTTGCGTGTATACCAATAAATGGTGTTCTCAGATTCACTTTTTCACATGTAGGAGGGTTTCCCACACCTCCAGCAAGCAATTCTTGGAATGCCAGCTGGTCGCCAGATAATTCAACTCAATTTGATGCTGACAACCCAGAGATACATCAGATTCCACAGGTTGAAGGCTCCGTCCTGTAAGTCTGCACACCCACCCAACCTCACCTCAAGTTCAGATGCCAGTTACAAGCCCAGGCTGTTACCTATACTTCTGACTTACTGGCTAAAAACCAGAGGTTCCCACAACCTTTTCCTTGGGTTTGATTAATTTGCTAGAGTGGCTCACAAAACTCAGAGAAACATTTACTAGATCACCAGTTTATTATAAAAGGATATAATTCAAGAACAGCCTGTTGGAAGTGGTGCATAGGGAAAGGTATGGAGACGGTACACAGAGCTTTCATGTCATCTCCAGGTGCACCACTCTCCAAGCAGTCCTTGTCATTGCCAACCTGGAAGCTCTCTGAACCGCCCTCTCTTTGAATTTTTATGGAGGCTCTCTCACATAGGCATGATCAATTATTAACTCAGTTTCCAGCCACTCTCCTCTCTCTGGAGGATAAGGAGTAGGGCTAAAAATTCCAAGCTTCTAATCAGGGCTTGGTCTTTCTGGTGACCAGCCCCCATTCAGGAGGCATCCAGAAGCCCACCCCGAGTTGCCTCAATAGAACAAAAGATTCTCCTAGTGTTCTTACCACTGGGGAAATTACAAAGGTTTTAGGAGCTCTGTGCCAAGAACTGGACGCAGAGGCTGATAAATATGTTTTTTATTATTTCAGAACCCATAAGTGGAATTTCTAGATCATATAGTAATTCTATTTTTAATCTTTGAAGGAACTTCCATACTGTTTTCCACAGTTTTATATTCTCATCATCAGAGCACAAGGGTTCTAATTTCTCAACATCCTTGCCAACACTTGTTATGTTCTGATTTTGTGATAGTAACTATCCTAATGGGTGTGAAAAGGTATCTCATTGTGGTTTTATTTCACATTTTCCTGATACTTAGTGATGTTGAGCATCTTTTCATGTGTTTCCTGTTCATTTTATATCTTCTTTGGAGAAATGTCTATTCAAGTATTTTGTGCATTTTTAAATTGAGTTGTTTTTTTATTGTTGAGTTGTAGAAGTTCTTTATTTATTCTAGATATTAATCCCTTATCAGATTTGTGATTTGCAAATATTTTCAACCATTCCATGGTTTGCCTTTTTACTCTGTTGATAGTATCTTGTGATACAGAAAACTTTTTCATTTTGATGAAGTACAATTTGTTATTTTTTTTTGTTACTTATGTCTTTGGTGTCATATTAAAGAAATCATTGTTACAATGGCATTTGGACCCAATGACACACAGCTTTTACCATGTGTTTTCTTCTAAGAATTTTATAGCTTCAACTCTAACATTTATATCTTTGATCCATTTTGAGTTAATTTTTGTATATGGTGTAAATTACGAGTCCAACCTCATTCTTTTGCATATGAATATCCAGTTTTCCCAACAATATTTGTTGAAAAACTGATCTTTTCTCCAATGAATGGTCTTTGTACCTTTGTCAAAAATCATTTGACCATATATGCAAAGTTTTATTTCTGGGGTCTCTATGCTATTTCATTAGTATAGTGTGTGTATTTATGCCAATACCACACTGTTTTGATTACTTTATAGTAAGTTTTGAAATCAGGAAGTGTGAGTTCTCTAACTTTGTTCTTATTTTTCTAGATTGTTTTGGCTATTCAGTGTCCCTTGAGAGTCCACATGAATTTTAGGATAGATTTTTCTAATTTTGCAAAACCATCACTGGAATTTTTACCTCTTTGAGTAAGTTGATTCTTAGTATTTTACTCCTTTTGATGCTATTGTAAATAAAAAAGTAAAGTTTTTAAATTTCTTTTTCAGATTACTTATTATTAATGTATAGAAGAACAACTAGTTTTTACATGTTGATTTTGTGTCCCACTACTCTGCAGAATTTTCTAGTTCTAACAAATTTTTGGTGGAATTTTTAGGGGTTTCAACATATAAGATACTATTTGTAAGCAAATATAATATTACTTCTTCCTTTCCAATTTGGATGTTATTTCTTTCTTTTTCTTGCCTACTTGCCGTGGCTAGAACTTCTAATACCATGTTGAATAGAAGTGGTGAAAATGGACCTTCTTGCCTTGTTCCTGATCTTAGAGAAAAAGCTTTCATTCCTTCACCCTTGAATATGATGTTCTCTGTGGATTTCTATATATGGCTTTTATTATGTTGAAGTAGTTTTCTTTTACTCTGAGGGGTTTTTTAGTGTTTTTAGCATGAAAGCATGTTGAGTTTTGTCAAACGCCTTTTCTGCATCCATTGAGATGATCATGTGTTTTTTTCCTTCATTCTGTTAATATGGTTTATTACATTGATTCATTTTCATATATTGAAACACTCTTTATTCCAGGAATAATTGCCACTTAAAAATGCTGTATAATCCTTTTAATATGCTGATTAATTTAGTTTATTACTGTTTTATGGAGGATTTTTATATCGATATTCATCAAAGATATTGACCTATAGTTTTCTTTTCTCTTAGTGTCTTTGGCTTTGATATCAGGGTAGTGTTAATCCCATAGGATGACTTTAGAGGTATTCTCTCCTCTTCAACTTTTTGAAAGAGTTTGAAAAGAATTGGTGTTAGTTAATTTAAAAAAAAGTCTGTGGCCCAGGAATAAATTCAGCATAAAATAAATACAAATAAATATTTTTTATAAATATGAAAAAGTTTTCTTACTAAAAAAAATTAAAAATTAAGTACATCACTTATCACTTTATTTCTAAAAAGTTTTTTAACCTACTAGTAAGCATGAACAAATTGTTAGAATTAAAATGACTTGGGCCGGCACCGTGGCTTGGTGGTTAAGTGCGCGCGCTGCGATGCTGGTTGCCCGGGTTCGGATCCCGGGTGCGCATCGAGGCACCACTTCTCCGTCCATCCTGAGGCTGAGTCCCACATACAGCAACTAGAAGGATGTGCAGCTATGACATACAACTATCTACTGGGGCTTTGGGGGGAAAAATAAAATAAATAAAATCTTTAAAATGACTGAAGTGTTAATTTTCTTCATTGCAAATTTTCTGACAGAAGTATATGATGCAGTCATGTATGACATCTTTTATGAAAAAATGATCATTTTTTGTAGTATTTGAAAATATTATGAATTTTCCCAGTGGCCTCTGACAAAACTCTGATATGCAAAGTTATCTTTTCAACATGTATGTCTCATCATCATCCCTACCAAATTAACAAACTCAGGTGCTAATTTTTCAACTACTTTTCATATGATTCAGGTTCTCCACCACCAAGTCCCCTAAGCATCAGGAAATTCTACAACTTCTGCAAGATTAACAATTTTACCTTACACTGTATATATCTCATGTGGTTTAAAACATCCAAAAATCATTGATAAACTGACCCTGTCCAGACTAAAGCATTGTGAATTATAAAAGGTGGTCTCTGTTAAACGAGGAGGGATTTCAGGTTGACCTTAATTTTATAAGTGGTCAATTTATTACAGTGTATTGTTCTGTTATGTATTTCACTTCTTTTCTAAAAAAAAGTGATAGTTGAGGGCACTTAGATAAAAATTTGAGAAAATAAGGTACTGTTACACACTGTAAGCTTCAAATGTTTTCAAGCATAAGATACAATAAGAACTAAAACTATGAAATGGCAGAGGAAATAGAGATAAGAGGATGAAATTGCAGAACTGAATCTATAATAATATCTCAATGGCTAATGTTGTGGTGCCAGGAATGTGGTGAAGGCAAAGAATTTGTAAAGATGATAATAAACACACTACAAAGAAAAAACATTGAAATTTTCATAGAGAGAATTTTTGCAATGATATGACAGATAGAGAACAAGGAAGAGAAGTTGGAGTGAGAGATTATCTGCTTCTTAAATTATTTCCACTGTTGAGAACAAAAATTCAATTTGCTGAAATCTTTATTCCCCTCTATGACCCTACCTTTACCTGCAAAATCTCAGCATTGAATCGATGTCACAGTCCAGCTTTTCCATCCCTGGGGAACAGAGCAACTTATCTCATCTGAAACCTCAATTGCTCAGGCTGTGAAACAAGGCCGGCCATCCACTCTCACAGAGGAGCCAACTGGAGGTACGATTTTTGGTTCTGAATTCAGCTAAACATCTTCAAAGAATTGTATCTGGCCTTCCTTATCCAGGGCTATCAGTGAAGTGTTGGCTGGCTTTCAGAGAAGAGCAATTCACACTCAACGGAGATATTTTCTGTTGAGCTCTGTAGAGAAGGCTGTGGGGCTTGTCAGTAAGAGTTGATTTCTATGCGGGTTATAATTTTTTATTTTATTCAGAGATATATAAAGAAATTTACATGGTAAGTATTATTATCAACATAAACGTTGTCTATTCTCTGGTCGTTTAAGCAAAATTTTCCTCTCAGGGTCCACCCATGGACGAAGCCCAGATTTAATCTCCAAGAGTCAGCCAGGCACTCTGTGGTCCATGGGAAGCCCTCAAGTTTGAAGCCTATTTCCTTGTGTGCTGTGCTGGTGTTTAATCTTCCATCTCTTCTGGGTACAACTAGACAGATGCCTATCAAATCATCAAGGGACTTGACATTCAACAAATGTACTTTTCATTATCTTTAGACTTCTACACTTTTCAAAAAGACTCTCAGCATTTCCAGTAATTGTGCAGCAGTTTACCCAACACTAAGGTTCTCACTATTAAAAGTTAAAACAAATAAATTTTGAAAAGGAAAAAGTGATCTTTGCAATTTTGTACAGAATGTATATAATGGGTGCATCCTTATAAATGGAGGTGATGGTGCTCAGGGCAAGCTAACCCAGGAGGTACCACTGTGATATGCAGATTATTTCGAGCTGAAGACAATAAGGACTCAGAGAACTCACGAAGAATATTTGAGTTTCCCCTCCCAAACTACCTAAAGAATTTAAAACAAAAGATCTGTTTCAGGAAGGAGTTGTTATCATGATGGCTGTAAAGATAATGTAGGATAGAGGTTACAACAGGAAAGGCACCAAGCCCCTTTTATCAAAAACTCTATCTCTCCCTGACCACATTATCTATAGATGACCCTGAGAAGAGTTGTCAAGCAAACATTTGCATTTCTATCTCCATGTGAGTTGTCTTCTTGCCCTCTGAGGTCCCAGACCACTACCCATCCTCAACACCTTCCTCGTCTTTAGCTACAATACTTAAGCGGGCAGCTTAGACAGAGGGACGAGTTGCTCATTTCTGAGTTTCTCCCATGTATACATGTTATTAAACTTGGTTTTATTTTCTCCTGCTAAACTGTCTTGTTAATTATTTGGCCAGCCATAAGAACCTTAAGAAAAGGGCAGAGGCAGATTCTCTCTCTCCCCCAACAGTTTTTGTGCCCAACGTGGGGCTACACTGGCTGGCAAGTTGCGTTCTCTGGCTGGAAGAACTGCTTTCTCCCTGGATTACTGCAGATGATGAGATATGGGAAGGCCTGACGAAAGCCGGCAAAATGTAAGACTTCTTACCATGTCAGCCTCTCAGAATCTCTACCTGTGGATTCCGGTGGAGGGAAGTGGTGAGAATTTTTTTCTCTTTCTAAATTTAGATTGGCAGGAGAAAATATTTGGGAAACTAGTTTCTTGTGCTTTTAGTGACCCTTGGTTTAAATTTGGTAGAGTACTCTTGGTTTTGATCTTGATCCCTTTTCCTCCCAGAGATAGTCTCTGTTTTTCTCTTTTGTCTTTGTCTTTTGTATCGTGTGTCATAAGAAGGAAATACCATAGGGTAGGACGCAAGCATAGGCCCTATAAGCCTACTCTCTGGGCCGGCCCCACAGACTGGTGAGTTTGCGGGTCTCACCAGACTGGTGTCTACTTAGACAAACTTTGCTGTGGGTTAATATGCACATGAAGTGAAGGCCATTGTCAAGGGCATCTTGGAAGCCAAAAAGGCCGCAAATATGGTGGGCACGGGTCGAGCAGTTAAGAGCCATTAGGGCGCTCGCCACTTTCAGGAGACTCACGTGACAGGATAACTTGGGTCATGGAACAGGATAGATGACACAGGTCCCCCGCCAACTGCAAGAAAATGTCCATGCAACGACGAGGTACTCTGTAAAGCACACAGTCCCCAACCCCGTGGCACCTCCCTCCCTAGGTATTATTCTGGCTCCAAGAGACCTAAGGCGTGGCTAAAGCTGTCATTGTGCACATAAGAAAAAAACCAGATGATGTTTTTCCTTCTGTCTTGTTCTGTGTCCTGAGACAACTTGGCTTTGTGCCAAGTGAGAATATTCTCCTTGGTCTCCACCATACGGAAGGTGCATTTACTGGGGTGCCCCTTGGTGGCCAGTCGAGTAGACTGGGGTTCTGAACTGTCTCTTTGTCTGGCTGTGCCAAGCTCTCAGGGGAGTTTGACATAAAGGGCCCAGTCCATAAGGGCTTTTGTCGTCTTAACCTTCGTTGCTTGTTAGTGTTGAAAAAATCCCATTCCAGTATCACCTGCCCGGTGTCACAGTTTAGCAGGTCTGTGACTGGAGGTGCCCCACACTATTGTGGAGACCGGAGACACCGTTTTCACTACACCATCCTTACAGCCTGTGCAACGAAGGTCTTTACTTTCTCTGAATATCTTTGGGAGTGAATTCTGTGGATCATGGGGGCTACATCATCTGCGCCCTCACAAGGGACACCTCTTGGGTCCATGGTAAAGATTTATTCTAAGCGTGGAAAGTTACCTCCAGGTCTTTCCTTAAAAAGTCTTATTGGATCGAGTCACTATTGGAATAAATATACAAATGAAGATCCTACTCGTCAATGGCCAGACGACGGATTCTTTGAATTGGGAAAACTTCTAAATTGGGGGAAAAAATATGTTTTGAGAGCTCTCACACAATTATTTAATTGGTACCTAAAAAAGGGCTAGAAAAAGGAAGGGAAAAATTTAAATAGCCTTAGGACCTTGACTCAGGTTGCAATTGAATTGAGAACATGTAAAAGTGTAAGTGTTTATAAGATTATAAAGGTTGGAATATTTGAGCTAATTTTATATAAAGAGGTTACATCAACTTTGCCTGAGTATATTTTAAAATGTCTGACTGGGAATGCTTCCCTTGTCCAAAATCAGAAGACCAAGACCTATTAATAAAAATCTTAATTATAACTATGTTTAAAGGTATAAGAGGTGATGAAATTTACATGAACTTTTGTACAAAAAACTGATGTTATTTCTATTACAGAACTGGTTAACAAAAATAGTAATTTAAATGATGGTTAATTTTATCTAATGTCTTATGAAGTCTTATAGACAATCTAAATAATTATTGGGAACAAGTAACTAAATAGTTGTGAAAAAGATGAATGTTGGGTGAACTTTAAACAATAATTATGTGTTATGGTGGTTACAGCTTCCAAACTCTTTTTGGTGACATAAAACTTTAGAGTTTTGCTAAATTTTGTGATAAAAATTCACTGAGTATCATCATTTCCAAATAAGATAAGATATTAGACATTGATTATTAAACTTACGTTTGTCTACTTTTGGCTTTTCATTACAGGAAAACTAAAAGGTGTTTTGAGTCTATTGGTAAACGTGTGTTTTATTAAAAGATTGTACTATAAAGGAACATATTTCTAGAAGTTATGAAGTCTTTATAAATTTTCCAAGCCACAAGATCCTAATGTAAAAGAAAGTTTATAATGGTTTACTTGGTTTTTACTTACAAATTGTGGTTTCTAAGAGTTAAAATTTCTAATTAGTATATGTGATTGAAGCTACTAAATATTAAGAAAAATATGTCTGTGCACAAGGAAAGTAAGATGTATAAAGAAGGAACAAAGAATGGAGATATTTTATTTGATTGATTAAGAAAGATAAATTTGTCTTCAAGTACTAGGAGGGAAAAGAAAGACATGGGACAAATTCTGAATGTAAAAAGAAAGTTATAGGTTTGTGGAAGAGGAATTCTGGAAAAGGAGTTTTTGTATGGTCAAGTTGGCTAAGATTGAAATGAATTTAATTAAGTAAATGAGTTTTAATATCAGAAGGAAGCAGGTACAAAATTATCATTTGGTCTTATTTCTCTTAAAAGGATAATTTTCTTGAACTTGATAAAGAGGTTATAAAAGATTTTTCTTTACCTTTGTGTAAGTCTACCTAAAAGACAGAAAAAAAAAAACTGTTAAAATAATTTCCTGTGTTCAAAAGACTGAGGTCTCTCTATTAAGGTGTTTGGACTGTCAATGCTCTCTTTGCTTTAACGTTTTCTATTTTTTTTTTTTAACGATTTTATTTATTTATTTTTTCCCCCCAAAGCCCCAGTAGATAGTTGTATGTCATAGCTGCACATCCTTCTAGTTGCTGTATGTGGGACTCGGCCTTAGGATGGACGGAGAAGTGGTGCCTCGGTGCGCGCCCGGGATCCAAACCCGGGCCACCAGCATCGGAGCGCGTGCACTTAATCACCAAGCCACGGGGCCGGCCCTAACGTTTTCTATTTTTGACAAGCTCCCCAAAATTCATATAAATAAAGTCTTTTTTTTACTTTTTTTCTTTGAGAATTTTCAAAGGGCCCTGGAACTTCTCAAAGAAATTTGCTCTCTTCCTACAAGGGGAAACATACTAAATTTATTAGGCTTATTCAGTACGTTAAATTACATGGAAAGCATTGTCAGACAAGTGATGATAAGTCTGCTTAGGTGGTATTATGTGGGCAAATGTTATTGACATAGGTGTTTTAAAATTCTATAACATTACTGAAATTCTGATCTGTCTTGATTATCAGTCATAATTCTGGTTATTATTATTTTAAAGTGTTGTATGTCACAAAATTAACCAAATTTCTCTGTCAATTGCCATTTTGAGGTCTTGTTTACAGACTTATTTCTTTGCTCTAATGCTTTTGCAAAATGTTTCAACTTCAGAAAAATTCATGGAAAGTGCTCTGACATTTACACTGGAGTACAGGTTTCTGACAAACTTTCTGATCATAAAACTGAACTTGGTAAGAAATTACAGAAATCTGATGGAAAGACTGATAACTTCATGAAGCTGCTAACAAAAAGATCGGGATCAAGAATGGATTACACAGGACTGAATGAACTGATAAAGATAATTATAAGTTTTATTATTTTTCATTTGAAGTATTGCTGAATTTTTAATGTTTTGTCTTTTTAGATTTAAGGAAAACTTTTTCTCTTTTCTCCTGAGCTAGCTATGACTTATAGCAATTTGGTAAATGATATTTTTGTAAGTAAAATTGAAATATTTATCTTTCTCTCTCTATCTGATCCTTAGAATTTGGAAACTCTTAGTAAGTGAGTATTGTTTTCATGGCAATATAGTTATTTGCATAAGTTCAATAAGAATCTGTTCTCCTTATAACAGGACACAATTGGAAACACTGGTTATATTACCAAGGCTGTGACTGGAACATCATATTTGCGATATAACCATACAGCTATTGAGGAATAAAGATTGGTCTTTATGGAATAAAGCCACGTGGAAGTATTGGCCTGGTACCTTATGTTCCAAGCAGCACTTACCAAGATAAGTAAAGAATGTCACTTATCTGGCAAGCACAAGGAACCTCGAAATATTTTGGGAGAACCTCGGAAGAGAGGAATTCACCCAAATCTGTAGGTATTACAGGCAAAGTCTGATGACAAAATCCTTGGCTTGGCTTTCCTGGCCTGGAGAAGCCTTTAATGTTCAATCTGAGATTCCTTATAAAAAGTTCCAGCAAAGCAGATTTAAAAGAGCCTATGTGATCAATTCCTATTCTTGCTGTACTTATGTAAATAATTGGGTCAACTCTATTGGAACTAGACTTATTTTGCAAACTACTTAGTTTTAATTTGTCTATCTTTGATAAAAATGAGGGTGATTTTAGAAAGAAAAATTATATTTCAGTAAAAACTATAGTGTACATTTGCAGATATTAGATCCTAGTTTTGTTAATTGTCTTTTAAGGTTTTTGTTTTATATTGTTGACTTGACTGGATCCTGATTTCTTCTAGTCTCCTAAAATATCTGGCTACAGACGTCCAAACTAACGTTTTTGATTTTTTCCATCATTTTCATTTGGAATCACTGAAAACTGAACCTGCCCTTTTTCCTGAAGCCTTACAAACTGAAGCTGATGGACTTGATATAAATTTAAGAGATTACCCGATGACATCATCAGAGACATTTTAAACTGCAAAAGATGCTTTGATGCTGACATCTAAAAATCTTATCTGGCTGTCCTCTAAACTCAGAAACTGCTTTACAACTTGCTCCAACAATTAACCTTGTTTTTCTTTCGTTTACATAGAAATGCTTCCATTAAATACTTGATTGCTTGCTTCCGCGATATAGGTGTAACCTTGAGAGCCACCTGCATCACCACCTTCTAAAATGTACTTAATTGAACTATCTATTATCAGGACTAAGAAATGTGCTCAGTGAGATGAAACAATCTACCAACTCCGCTTCTGGACTATGAAACTTCTTTAATTTTCAAAAAGACTGTGAAACTTCTAGGGAAGTTTCAGAGGAGGGAACTGATGGTGCTCAGGGCAAGTTACCCCAGGAGGCACAACTCTGGTATGCAGATTATTTCGAGCTGAAGACAATAAGGACTCAGAGAGCTCAGGAAGAATATTTGAGTTTCCCCTCCCAAACTGTCTAAAGAATTTAAAACAAAAGATCAGTTTCAGGAAGGAGTTATTATCATGATGGTTGTAAAGATAATGTAGGATAGAGGTTACAACAGGAAAGACTCCAAGCCCCTTTTATCAAAAACTCTATCTCTCCCTCCACATTATCTATAGATGACCCTGAGAGGAGTTGTCAGGCAAACATTTGCATTTCTATCTCCATGTGACATGCCTCTTGCCCTCTGAGGTCCCAGACCACTATCCACCCCCAACACGTTCCTCGCCTTTAACTGCAATACTTAAGCAGGCAGCTTAGACAGAGGGACGAGTTGCTCATTTCTGAGTTTCTCCCATGTATACATGTTATTAAACTTGTTATTATTTTCTCCTGCTAACCTGGCTTGTTAATTATTTGGCCAGCCATAAGAACCTTAAGGGAAAGGGCAGAGGGAGATTTTCCCTCTTCCCCCAACAACAAGATTATCTGATTCCCAGAAAAAGAAAGCATTACTGTAATATTAAGGCTACAACTGTCAAAATGAAGCCAAGATACACTCAAGTCGAGCTTTTGTTCAAAAGTTAATTGGCTCCTCTTTGAAACTTTATCATGTTTATTATGTAAGCATAATATACAGCCTAGAATATAGAAAGTGCTTATGGGTAAGTTAATATTGTGATCATTTATTTTGTAAATGTTAGTATGAGAGATGTAATTCATTTTCTAGTATATTCAGATTTTCAAGATCTGCTAAACCTAAAGACACATTACTGGCAAGTTGGGATACCTCTAGACATCTGAAAAATATGAATCCTAAACAGAAGCATATAAATTCTCTATTCATCAGGTTCTAAGTTCTAAAACATTCTAAGGTTTTGGAACAAATCAATGTCATTCCAAATTTACAGTAAGGCTACATGTGCCACACAGGATCCTACAGGAAGAGAAATCCAGATTTTAAATAGAGGAGATTATGTACAAAAATAAAGTACGTTTTCAAGTCTGAAAGAGGATTTCAAGAAAGAAGAGACTCTCAGAACATGTGGGAAGTGGTAAATAACTTACCAACGGCTCTCTAAAGGAGAATATATTGTGGACAAAAGAGCTTCATACCAGAGCTAAAATGGCATCTCTGGAATCCTTACGATGAAACAGATGCTGAACTATTATTTCCTGAAACTTAAAATGCACCTTGGGCCGGCCCCGTGCCTTATCGGTTAAGTGCATGCGCTCCGCTACCTGCGGCCCGGGTTCGGATCCCGGGCGCGCACCGACGCACCGCTTCTCCGACCACACTGAGGCCGCGTCCCACATGCAGCAACTAGAAGAATGTGCAACTATGACATACAACTATCTACTGGGGCTTTGGGGGAAAATAAAAGGAGGAGGATTGGCAGTGGATGTTAGCTCAGAGCTGGTCTTCCACAGCAAAATAAGGGGGATTAGTATGGATGTTAGCTCAGGGCTGATCATCCTCAAAAAAAAATAAAAATAAAATGCATCTTATCCTCCAAACAAATACCACCTCCTGCCTTGCAGCTTACCTGGACATAGTGATGTGTTGGAATCGTTTTTCTAATTCATTTGTTCTTTTATTTTTTAAGATTTTATTTATTTATTTTTCGCCCCAAAGCCCCGGTAGATAGTTGTGTGTCATAGCTGCACATCCTTCTAGTTGCTGTATGTGGGACTCGGCCACAGCATGGCAGGAGAAGCGGTGCCTTGGTGCGCGCCCAGGATCCGAACCTGATCCACCAGCAGCAGAGCGTGCGCACTTAACCGCCAAGCCACGGGGCCGGCCCCTAATTCATTGGTTCTTAAACTTGATGGGCACCAGAAGCACCTGGAGGCCTTGTTGAAACCCAGATTGCCAGGCCCCACCCCAGACTTGCCAGTTCAGCAGGTCTGCAGCAGCACCTGACAATTTGCATTTCAGCCCAGTTCCCAGGTGATGCTGATGTTGCTGGTCCAAGGACTCCACTTTGAGAACCACAGCCTGATTTAGACTCTATATATGGTTAACAAATCCATTATTTTATCCTTTGGCTGCGACTTTTCCTTTATCACATCAGCACCTTAGCTCAGAATCTCCTCACTTAACAGTGGGAATACGTGGAGAGTTTAACAGCTGGTTCTCCTTTCCAGATCAGTTCTCCCTCTTCCTCTCAATACTACATTCTCTTGCCAGGTAACTGTTCCTTAAACATCAGTGCATCATAGATCTTCCTCGCTCAAAAACTCATGACTCTTATGCTGAACACAAGACATTTTAAATTCTCCACTTGGTTCACAAGGTCTTTAATAGCCTTACTTTAATAGTAAAATGTGGACACCCTGTTCTGTACCCTGCCTGCTTTAAAGGATTATGTTAGGATTACATAAGATACAGTCAGTTCTCTTTATGCACAGTGTGACATTCTATAAGGTCATTGTGTACACTGAATCAGTGAATATGACCCACTGCTCCTACGAGAAATGCAGTGTTAGGTTCCTGTAAGCCTTAGTCACATTTTCTTCAACCGATCAGTACATTACCTTGTTCTCTGTGTGTTCTCTTTAAAGTCACCTTATTTAATATATATTGTTGATATATTAACATTGAACTCACACCAACAACACTGCAACTCGTGTCTGATAGTAGCTTGTCGAACACACATATTTTCTCAGTAAAGGCACGTCACAGCCTCTTGCCCTGAGGAACACCAGGCAGCATTGCAGCCCTACACATGGGGGACATATTAAATGGCAAGGTCACCAACATAATGCACAAAAAGATAAGAAATGAGGCACTAAATAGACTGCAAGAAGGACACTTGTTTACAATGTGGGCTGAAACAAGAGGGCAGAGCAGCATCTTGTTGCCCCTCAGCTCAGAACGTGCACGTCGAGTGAATCAAATTTCTCACCACTTTGTGCATATCTGAAAATGGACATGAAAGCCCTGAGAGTGTTGATTTGGGGGCTGCTGGTACATTTTAGCTAGTGGACAAGTGTGCAAACACGGAATCCACAAATAATGAGGATCAACTATATTATGAAAGCATCTTTTCAAAACCAGAATATTGCTTATATATAAGAGCAATAATGATAACATAACAGCTAACATTTACGTGCCTACTATGTGCCAGGAGCTCTTCTAAGTACTTTACATAAGTTAATGCACGTAAATCTCACTAAAACGCTACAAGACAGGAGTTTTCAGTAACCCCTTTTTATAGATGAGGAAACTCAGGTTCAGAGAGTAAATATTTCCACAGGTTCTCCAGTTAAAAGTGGAATAACTGAGATTGATGCCCAGACAAACTAGTCCAAAGCCCACAGCCTCAACCACTATGGTAGGAATGTGAGCAAATTTTCTACCACTCCCTAAAAAGCCCCTTCTGCTCCATCCTGTGTGGTCTCACACATACTTATTCACTCATCAAACATTTTCTGAGTGCACCAAAGGTGTCAGGTACGGCGTTTAGATACTGGAGAGACAAATAGAATGTCGACGCAAATAATCCATAACCAAATAAATAAAAATTTATCAAAATTGGGGTGAGTTTATTATGAGCCAAGCTTTGAGGATCATATAGCCGAGGAGAGTCCTTTCACAAAGAAATGGAGCACTTCAAAGAAGTGAGGTGTACAGCGTGATTATATACCATCAAAGAGCATGGACCACATGT
Source organism: Diceros bicornis minor (assembly GCF_020826845.1). NCBI lineage: Eukaryota > Metazoa > Chordata > Mammalia > Perissodactyla > Rhinocerotidae > Diceros > Diceros bicornis. The sequence continues at coordinate 314,827 of NW_026691134.1, read as the reverse complement.
GATTGCAATGTCCCTTTTACAATAGCCACGACGTTGACCTGTTGGCATGGGGATTGATGGACACTGTGGGTATCAGGTCTGCTGTCTCCATGGACGTGGCTGTTGTCTCAAGTTTGGTGGTCACGGAATGAGCGCAGCAATCAAACCCTAGCCTATGGAGAAATGCTTATCCTTAAGGAAATGCTAATGTGGGGAAAGTTGCATTTACAACTTAAGGGCATTGCTTTTGTCTTTGGGACACATTAATTGCTTAAAGCGGATATACAATGGATGAACAGAGGCTACAGGCCCCTTTTGGGGAAAAGAAAAAAAAACAGGGTCAGGCCCAATTAGTTTTACACCAAATGGCTTCCTCATATGCTCCACTGTATCCTGTTGCTTGCCATTTATTTATCAAGAAGAAGGATAGTCTCAGATTTAAGGAGCTCACTGTCTATGAGACAAGAATAAAACAACAGTTATGGAAAAGGAAATAAGTACAGGGTCCCAGAGTGGGGACATCAAAATGGGTGTCTATATGGAGACCTCTCAGGAAATGTCTCCAAGAGGAAGGAACATTTGATATGAGTTTAGATCAAGAAATAGGAATTAAGTTGACTAATAAAGGGAGTAGGAGTGCAGAAGAAACACATATAAAAAGACAGATATAAAGGATGCTAAAGCTTTCAGAAAATGGAGGTATTTTTAAGGCTGGAACAAAGCGAACATGTAGAACACAGTGGGTGATGAGGCTAAAGATGAGGACAGCAAGAGAAAGCCTGCGTGTCCAGCTCAGGAGTCTGAATGTTCTCTCGGATGCTCTGAGCAGTCATTGAAGGAGTCTAAGCAGATATCAGATTTAAGCAAATTTGGATTCTAGAAGGTAACTCTGGAGGCATGGTGGAGGAAAGATTAGAAGAAATTAAGACTGAAGGAAAGGGACCTGTTGGAAGACTAGGCAGCAATCCAGATAAGATAGGTCTTGGCCAGCCCGGTGGCACAAGCTATTAAGCGTGAGCGGTCCAATGCGGTGGCCCAGGCTTCACTGGTTAGGATCTCGGGTGCGCACCGACACACCGCTTGGCAGGCCATTCTGTGGCAGCATCCCATACAAAGTGGAAGAAGGTGAGCGCAGATGTTAGCCCAGGGCCAGTCTTCCTCAGCAAAAAAAGAGGAGGATTGGCAGATGTTAGCACAGGGCTGATCTCCTCACAAAAAAAAAAAAATAGGCCTTGGCTCAACCACGGAGTCTGCAGGTGGAGGAGGCCAGGAGGTGGGAAGCAGTGCTGGGCTCCTGCAGGAGGAAACTGAGCTGCCTCTCAGTCATGGGAAGACTGTGCCTGTCATGGTCTCCCCACCCCCATGCCCAAATGCCATGTTCCTTTCTACTTCTGTACCTTTCCTCTCTTCTCCCATCTGAAATCCTCACTCTTTCTTTCCTCCACCTGCTCAAAAGTGGTCCCTTTGAGGACTTGATCTAGTCCACCTCTCCTAAGAAGCTGTCTTTAATTACAATTTCTCTATAACATTCTCATTTTTTTTAAGGTTCTGTAATACAACATACACTAAATACCTTGGCAGAATCAAATTATATCTTGCAAACAATTTCATGTATGTGGAGGAGCTTGGAACCTTATAATTCTTTATATTTCCTTCGATACCTACCACAAATACCTTGCACATAGAGGTGAATGGATGTCCAGTAAAGTTAAATAGATTGGAAGCACACTTTATAAGCTAAAAACTTTTATGAGTTCAGTTATTCCTTTAGATCAGCTGCTTGAACCATTTGTTTTTCTCCACAGGTCAACAGTGTTGCCCAGCACAAATGAATTTTACACCTTCTCAAACTCAATAGAGCAAAGATGGAACTTCATTTCCCTTGCAAGCCTTACTGCCCCAGAGAAAAGCAACAACATGAGACGTCTAATTCTTTCTTCACATTCTCATCTCAAATTGTAACTGTTTCCCAGTTGCTAATTGGTTTTCATTAAAACCGACAAAAAAGTTTCTCATTCTTTCTTTCTTTCTTTTTTTTGTTTTATGAGAAAGATCAGCCCTGAGCTAACTTACAAGGCCAATCCTCCTCTTTTTGCTGAGGAAGATTGGTCTTGGGCTAACAATTGTGCCCATCTTCCTCTACATTATATGGGACGCTGCCACAACATGGTTCGACAAGCGGTGCATTGGTGTGCGCCCGGGATCCGAACATCTGAACCCGGGGCCGCTGTAGCGGAGCGTGCTTACTTAACTGCTGCACCACAAGGGTCGCCCCTCTCTCTATTTCTGAAGCTAAAATGTCTAAATCTTTCTCTGGGCTAGTTGGAGTTTCCATAAAATGAAAATGTACATTCCAGAAAAATCCTTAACTTTCCAGAATAATCTCGAATATGGTAAACACCTTGGCAAAAATGTCACTGATTTTCAATGTCAGTGCCTCCACAAGGGTATCCTTGCATTGTCTCCCCTCCCAACCACCTCTCACTTTGGCCCTCCCCAGGCTCAGGGGGTCAAACTGTTTACTGAGCACTAGGAATGATCAGAGTCTGAGGGAGACTTCAAGGATGACTAAGCCATGGTTTCTGACCCCAACCATCACTCTCCATCTCTGCTTTAACCTCTATTTTTCTTACTCTGGTTTCTACTTTAGTTGTTTACTTGTCTTGTGAATTGTTGTTTTGTGGTTTATAATTACCATGTAAATTCATATTGTTGCCTTAGAGTTTAGAAAGAACTTACATTAAACAATGTTTTTTTCCCAGCCCTTTGATGTGTCTAATACCTTTCAACGAAATTCAAGTGGCTTCTTGTTTTTACGTCTCCATCATTATTTAGAATTATGTTCACCCCACACTTTTGAACTGACCAATGCTGCTTTACTCTTTAAACTTTTCTATGACAAGACTCACGTGAGGAATCCCTGAAGCACCATCAGCTAGGCATCCTCACATTCCTCACATCTGTTTCCTTGATTTGTTCCTAACTAAAGATGTTTCTGAAACTAATACTGAATTGTACCAAGTGGTCACTGCATAAAAAGCACTATCACAGATACCTTAAAGAGAAGAAATGGAAAAGAATATTCAATTCCTCAGATAAGTTTGCAATCAAATGAGGCATTGAGGGGACCTGGGGGCACTGATAAGAGCAGGAATCTAAGAGAAGAGTTTTAAGTCAATTTCAAATGAGATTAAAACTGGAATGAGATAGTATTTTACCAGTTATCTGAAATCATAGGCATTTTTCTGACCTTTGAGAATTTATTTGCATATAAACTGTACCTATGGGGAAAGAGAGTGCTGATATTGTTTAATTTCTTTTTATTATTCACCACTTTGTAATAGATGTGGCTATTCACAATTAATAAATATCATAACGTGGAGAGACCCAACTGCCTCTTGTTATCAGTTCTTACACAAAGCTAAAGTTTTAAAGATCAAATTTCATTCTAGTTACCTTTCAACTAGTCTATTTATATCAGAAAGATGCTGAGTTTTAGGAAAATACTTCAAAACACAAATTTTATATGTAATTTCAAAAGCAAAAAATGAGTTAAAAATTGGGTGGTAACCGATTCTGCTGCTATATATTAAACTTTAACATGGGAGCAGACATTTTTAGAGAATATAATTAATATTTGCCTATTTATATATTGTAGAATGTTAAAGGATTTACAGTTTTAATAGTATTTCAAATACCAGAGAATAAAAAACAGAACTGTTTCAGTTTTATGAAATAGCTTTTTAGACATAGCAGATTTTCAGAGCCTATTACTTGAAAATAAAACAATCAGTTTGTGAGGTTTAAGCCATGTGGTTTTATTTTAAACTTGCTCATTCCATAGGAGCATCAATAAAAGCCCTCTAGGAGTAGCTGACGCTCTTTCCTTCCGCCTGAGCACCAGCTGTATTTTCTTTAAGCATCAGACTCTCGGGCAACACCATAGCCCTCAACTCCGTTTAGTTGAGAAAAGGCTTTATGTGTCATGTGTTGTTTCTAGGGGTATGGAGCTCCCAGACTTATTAAGTACAGGGAGAGAGTAAGAGTCTGAACACATTCAATAAACTCCAATGTGCTCAGGTGAGAAGACAGGTGCCTGAACTCACATCTGAAGAAGAACTTAGAGGATGCTTTCTGACTCTGCTTCGTGCCTCTGACTAAGCAGTCCTGGACATCCCCGTTACAGCCACGGAATAACACAGGCAGTCTTGATGGACCAGAAGTCCTCCTATGTCCATCATTTGTGCAGAGCAAACTGGCTTAAGACCTCTCATTTCCTCCTGCAGTGGTAATTTACAGAGATACAAAACTGCCATCTAGTGACTAAGAGAGCAGCAAAGTGCTTTACATGAAAAGTGAAACTCTGAATTTTATAAAACAGAACAGTGAAGCACTAAAGTTGGTAAAGTTGACACAATGTGGCACACGAAGGTTATAGTAAACCAGAAAAATGTGTAGGTGAACTAATCAGTTGCTCTCTATGCCTCTAAAACATGTCTTGACATCCTACTCATAAATAGTAGAGTTTAAATATAATAAAATAACTTTGGAAATAAACTTCTCATCTCATGTCATCCAATGCTGTTGGCAGGAGCCGGTATTAAATAGCCAGATGGTGAGAACCCATGTTGAAGCACCATTTTTATCACAGTGGAGAGAATATGAGGCATAACCCAACGGGCTGATGTTCAGATCTTCCCTCTTACCCTTGATCAATTTTGTAACCATGGTTTTCTTTAGCAGTTAAATATGAATTATAACAGTTACTTTAAAGGATTACTCTAAGAATTGCATAAGGTAATACAGTAAAGGAACTGGCACACAGTAGATTGATAGTTAATTCTCCTTCCCTGTCTCTCTTCTAAGAAACATACAGAAATAATCTAAGAATAGAACCCGTGTATAAAGAAAACTTATGAAAAATAGTCAATGGCTCCTGAAGTAAGGGACATCATTGTTGAGTGCTTAACCTCAACTGCCTCCAAATACTGTTAACTCTCAATTAATTCTATGTGTTTTCTGTCTTCCAGACACTTCACTGGCTACAAGGAAAGGAGAAGTGTGAAATTGAAATTAATTTCACCTTTGAATGGCCTAGCTGTAACAACAGGTGTTTTAAATCACCTAGTTCTTCAGGTTTTCTGCTCATTACTATATAGTTTAACATGGTCCACAGCCGGAGAAAATAAGAAAATCATTATAATTTTACATACATGAATATATGTCTTGACTATTACAGCTGGACTCTTAATATATAGAGCAATGTTGTACATGTTTTGTGCTTGTTGATAGTACAGAATACTTTTGTCCAGACTTTCTTTGGCATTATCATAAATAATGAAGAACTCAGTAATATAAGCCCAGGAGAAAAGAGTTTATAAAAATCTAACATACTATCCTAGTCATGCCTCAAAAACAAAAAAGAGCTATAAAAATAATGAGAGGATATTTTGAAGGCACTATTTTTCTTAATTATTTTCAACTTTATTTCCCTTTACCTCTTTTTAATCTTTCTCCGTCTTATTCGCTATTGGCTAATCATCTCACAGTAATTAAATCACCCTCAGCTGAGTCCACCATGCCTCTTCAAGTGCCCCGGCCTAATATCTGTCTCAGATCTGACAACAAGTAGCTGGGAAACCCTGTTTTGTGGCACTATTTTTAAGAATATCTTTACTCTTGGGCTGGCCCCGTGGCTTAGTGGTTAAGTGTGCGCACTCTGCTGCTGGCAGTCCGGGTTTGGATCCCAGGTGCTCACTGACAAGCCGGTTCTCCGGCCATGCTGACACCGCGTCCCAAATACAGCAACTAGAAGGATGTGCAACTATGACATACAACTATCTACTGGGGCTTTGCGGGAAAAATAAATAAATAAATAAAATTATTAAAAAAAAAGAATATCTTTACTCTTACAATAATAGCTATATGTTTGAAAGGCACCAGTGGGTTACAAAACGAAGTACTTGACCAATGTTGTATCCTCATTTTCCCTCCAGGGAGAACACAACATTCGTGTGTAATGCAGGGCTGCTGCTTTATTGTTCTCTCCTTTCAAGACATTTTATTACTTGTAAAACATAATAGGATTAATAGTGATATATGAGTAACAATATAAACTTACAGACAGCAAAAAGATACTATTTCAGTGTCATCATTTTATGTACTGTAACAAACAGTAATATTTTCATAGTGTAATATCTTGATTGATCATAAATTTTTTCCTGGCTCATTTTTATGCTAATTCATTTATTAGATTACCAAATTTATACTTTTATGATCTTTATTTTCAATCAATATAATTGAAGGGACATCAGTTGTTCTTGGTAAGTGAAAGTTCAGAAAAAATTTTTGATAATGTATAAGTTTGAGAAGGATCTTTTTGTTTTTTAAAAGACAAGTCAGGCCTGGCCCTGTGGCTTAGTGGTTAACTGTGCGCGCTCCGCTGCTGGAGGCCCGGGTTCGGATCCCGGGCACGCACCGATGCACCACTTCTCCGGCCATGCTGAGGCAGTGTCCCACATACATCAAGGATGTGCAGCTATGACATACAGCTATCTACTCGAGCTTTGGGGGAAAAATAAATAAATAAAATTATAAAAAATATAAAAGAGAAGTCATTTAATATTTGGAAAAGTTCTCAAAAATCATCAAACTCTTTAATTTTACAGAAAGGAATACTACGTTCCAGAGAGCCTAAGTACGTTGTCACACACTAACCAGAAACAGACCTGGGCCTAGAACTCAGGTCTGAGTCACCTGACTTCTACTGGACCACACTCAAGGGAGCACACCCTCTTCTTACTGGTAATTTCTAATACTAAGTTATTTTCAAAAGCACAGTTGAGAGAAATTGTAAATAAATAAAACATGATTTTATATAAAAAAGTAGCAATTGCGACCCACAATTTCTATTCCATATGAGTGTTTCCTTTCTTGTAGGTTTCTTGTTTTTAATACCAAGTCCATTTTGGTAACAAGACAAAAGACATAAAGTTTAGTTTCTTTAGTAACATAAAAAAAGCTTCTGTGGAAATTAAAAAGACACTAACTAATGTCTCTTCTACTAAAGCAACTTAAGAATATTATTTGATTTTGGGAAAGCTCTGAGAGATTTTTTTAAAAATCATATCCACGTGACTATTAGTCCAGCCAGGCACATCTCCACATGACATCTCCTAGAGTGCCCAGTTTTCTGCTGGATCCAGCTATTGTCAGGCCCAATGCTCTGGCTGAGTAGAGAATGATGCCGCTTCTGAAAAGCATGTACTCAGTTCCACTTCAAGGCTGATTGATGGAGACACTAAGAAAGGAAAAGATGAAAATATTACCCTAATCAATGATGTAAAACACAAGATATGAACAACCGTTAAAAGAATTCTCTATGAAATTGATCAATTCTACTATCACTACACCGGGCTATTTCCTATCAGTAGTTTGACACATAAACAAATAGAATAGTGTATTTAATGATATCAATTCTTTTAGTTGTGTGCTTTTCCTTTTAAAACTACATATGCTTATATGTGTTTGCTTTATTTTCAGGTGGTGTCACCGTGTCAAGGCCTCGCGGGCAGGTGGGGCCTTCACTGAGGACCCCCAAGGCCCCCCCTAGGCCCGCTGGCTGTGCACCTGCCCTTGGCCTCATGGGTTAAACCCAAGGCCACAGGGCTCCCATAGTGAGCGGCCAGAGAAAGAAGGGTCCATGAGAGAGGTAGGCGAGGGGCGCAGGCTCTGCCAACATCCTCTTCTCAGGTCCCTGAGAGAGAGAGACAGAGAGATAGAGAGAGTGAGAGAATGAGAGAGATCCCTGACCTCTGCATTGCTGCCTCCACCGCTGGTGCCATGTCACACACCATCCCCCTTCCCCCAGCATCCCCATGCTACCCCTGGGAAGGCACCACCACTGGGAGGCCTGTTCCTGGTCACCTCCCTGTTGTCCCTTCAGGACCAGAGCCCAGTGCAGGGGAGTTGGTTCAGACAAACATTTACATGTCCCTCTCCATGAGAATTGTCTTCTCCAGTCTCACATCCCAAACCCCACCCCCAACATCCTCCTTTGTCTTATCTGAAGATAGTATTTAAGAGGAGCATCTCTGCCATTCTTTTGAGAGACTCCATTTCTCATGTGTCTCCCATGTATACATGTTATGAGCCCAATTTAATCAAGCATGGATTCTTTTACTTGCCTATTTGCATCAGGAACATAATTACTAGCTAGAGAATTAGAGAATATTCATGGTGAATGAAAGATGTCATTTCTAATAACATAATGGAATTCCTTGAGGCTTTATTCTGGGGATATCTGTAGGATTAAGTCAGGACACACTGTGAGAGTGATAAATAAGTTCTATATATTTTTCTTCTTCAAGACCATGAATTTCAGCCACGGTTCATACCCATCTACTTTGCAACAATGAAAAACAAACAATGACCTTGAATATTTTGCCCTCAGATTCATTAGTCTTTAAAGTATTAATTGAACAATTTAAATCTAGATGAGTGAAAGACTATGGAGACTTCTAGAATGTCACGTTAGGTCCTTTAGAATTGTTTTTATAAAACATTTCTATTCCTTCTTATACCTTGACAATAATGTTACTCTGAATCTGTTTTAAAGAAGATGATGGCAGATTTACTTTAATTTGCACCCTTTTTTAAGTACATTTACCTAATATTTCTCAGTCTCTTGAAAACTTTTATCTTTAGCTCAACATTCATTTAAATCACCAGACCTATTTTTTTTTTTTTTTACTTTTTATATTATTTTATTGAGGTCATAATAGTTTGTGACATTGTGAAATTTCAGTCGTACGTTATTATTTGTCAGTCACCATATATATGTGCCCCTTTACCCCTTATGCCCACCCCAACCCCCTTCCCCTCTGGTGACTACTAATCTGTTCTCTTTGTCCATGTGTTTGTTTATCTTCCACATATGAGTGAAATCATGTGGTGTTTGTCTTTCTCCATCTGGCTTATTTTGGTTAACTTAATACCCTCAAGATCCATCCATGTTGTTGCAAATGGGATGATTTTGTCTTTTTTATGGCTGAGTAGTATTCCATTGTATGTATATATATACCACATCTTCTTTATCCAAGCATCAGTTGATGGGCACTTGGGTTGCTTTCAAGTCTTGGCTATGGTGAACAATGCTGCAATGAATGCAGGGGTGCATAAGTCTCTTTGAATTGTTGATTTCAAGTTCTTTGCATAAATACCCAGTAGTGGAATAGCTGGGTCATATGGTATTTCTATTTTTAATTTTCTGAGAAATCTCCGTACTGTTTTCCATAGTGGATGTAGCAGTTTGCATTCCCACCAGCAGTGTATGAGGGTTCCCTTTTCCCCACATCCTCTCCAACATTTGTTGTTTTTGTCTTGGTAATTATAGCCCTTCTAACAGGTATAAGGTGATATCTCATTGTAGTTTTGGTTTGCGCTTCCCTGATTAGTGATGTTGAACGTCTTTTCATATGCCTGTTGGCCTTCTGTATATCTTCTTTGGAAAAATGTCTGTTCATATCCTCTGCCCATTTTTTTTTTTTTTGTGAGGAAGATCAGCCCTGAGCTCATATCTATGCTAATCCTCCTCTTTTTGCTGAGGAAGACTGGCTCTGAGCTAACATCTATTGCCAATCCTCCTCCTTTTTTTCCCCAAAGCCCCAGTAGATAGTTGTATGTCGTAGTTGCACATCCTTCTAGTTGCTGTATGTGGGACGTGGCCTCAGCATGGCCGGAGAAGCGGTGCCTTGGTGCATGCCCAGGATCCGAACCCCGGGCCGCCAGTAGTGGAGCACGTACACTTAACCGCTAAGCCAACGGGCTGGCCCTCTGCCCATTTTTTGATCGGGCGGTTTGTTTTTTTATTGTTGAGTTGTATGAGTTCTTTATATATTTTAGAGATTAACTGCTTGTCGGATATATGATTTGCAAGTATTTTCTCCCAATTGGTGGGTTGCCTTTTCGTTTTGCTCCTGGTTTCCTTTGACTTGCAGAGGCTCTTTAGTCTGATGTAGTCTCATTTTTTTTTTCTTTTGTTTCCCTTGCCTGAGTAGACATGGTATTTGAAAAGATCTCAAAACGGCTCATAACTCTGTTTGTACATTTATCTGGGAAGATACTATCTGAAGGTAATTGTTCTTCCCAAATGCTTTCTTTAATTCAATCAGCAATACTTCCAAAGTCTTAATGAAAATGTGGCCAATTTGGTGAAATCCAAGTGACTTTTTTGTTTTTGCATGCCAATGAGATTAAGAAAATAAGTATTTTAATTATTGTTATTGATTTTAAAAATCAGAGATGAAGAAAACAAACTTCTTTGTCCAAAGACATTTCTGCAAATGAAATCGTCTGAAAAACTGACAGCTAGCCCCCTGTTTTAACCACTAAACCATAAGAAATGTAATACCGTGGGCAAACACTTGAGAGTTGTCACCTGCAGGAGTCCCCAGCACTGTTGCCCCATCAGGGCCATGGATCAGGGGAAGGAGCCAGTGGAGGGGAGTCAGCTGGGCCCTCAGCATCCTTCCTTCCTTGGTCAGAACCCGGTCCCAGCTGCTCCCTGTATCATCTTCTGGGGAAGCAGAGAATTCTTCTGGAGACACAACACATTGGGTGTTAAGGATGTCATTGGTCTTTTATAAACAGATGTTAGATCGTGTAACGGGCTTCTCAGGACAGGAGAAGCCACCTCAAGGGAAGGCAGAACTTCTCCAGGAGCTGAAGGTCATCCAGGGAGAGCAGAGTCAAGGGCTGCACAGTGTCAGCCGGCTCCTGCTCTCCATCTCATGGACACCTCGGTCCCCAATCCCCGACACCCCTCCCAGTGCCCCCCCAAGGGTTCCCATTGTATCCTCAGAGTCCCGAGCAAGCGCAGGACCGGTGCTCAGAGTGGCAGAGGGGCCGCCGAGCTGGAGAGCCCCGGGGCGCATGCACTGGGGGCGGAGTCCCTGATGCGGAAGTGGTGGCCACTGGAGTTTGTGTGGGGGGCTCGGGCAGTTTCTGGATCCTTCCTCCAGGATTTTCAGCGCGGGGAGCTCTCCTTTCTGCAGTGTGGAGGAGCGCTGGGCAGGAGCGGCGCTGAGGTAGGCGGTGGGCAGCGGGGTCCGCGTGGAGATCTCCGCCGCGCATGGCGGGAGCGCGGTGTCAGGGGCAGCGGATGGGACCGGGGGCTGGGGCTGCTGGCGGGCTGCTCCAGGCGGGGGAGCCCAACCTCTGTCCCTTGGAGGAGCAGAAGAGCGCCGCTTGGCCAGCCTGTCCCTGTGCCTTGGCGGGGCCCCACCTCAGCGGGGTCACACCCATCCGTGGTGCAGGGGGCGGCAGGGAGTCGCCTGCCCTGTGCGTCCGCCCTTGAGTTCGCGCCCCCTGGGACCCCGTCTAGGCCAGGTCGCGACATCTCTGGGTGAACGCTTTCCTTCGGAAGAGGGCCTGTGGTCAGCGCTCCTCTGCCTGACCCCGCTCAGGCTATTGGGCTCCTCATTGCCTTCATTAAACAAATGAACGGTTCCTACATCCTTGGGACCACCTTTATTGAAAAGCCTGATCGCATTCATGGTTTCTGATAATTGACTCTATATTTGCAAGGTGAACTTTGAAGCCTGTGAATTGTTGTAAACTGCATTTAATGAAAGGAGCTTTAAACAATCTTTGGTGCAAATTGTGTAGCTTCCTAATACTAACTCACCTTCTGTTAACATAGACTGATGACTGATCAATTGATGATTGACATAATGTGTATGGAATTTTGGTTTCAGTTGAAAAGATTTTCTTGGCAGTCGGTGCTAAAATTAAAATCGGATAAAGAGGAGGATTTTGGAAGCTGTATGTAGTGTCTGTTTTGTCTCCGTACTCATTTAGAATTGTAAGAATTTAGATTTGGAAATCCCATAGAACAAGAAGTTTGAAATTTTGATTTGACTGACAAGGCGAAAGGTCAAAAGGTCAAATACGGTAGGATGTCATTTATATAATATTCTAGAAAAGGTAAACCATAGGGAAAGACAACAGATCGTTAGTTGTCATTAGTTTTCATATTTAGTTAATCATTTAGTTTAATAGTCTAATCATTAGTTATAATATTTCTTATTAAAAATACATTTTAATGATAGCATCCTAATTATGCTTTTGGGTGATACCAGGAGTTGATAACCTATTAAATTCTGCAGTAGGAAGAAATGACATGTTGGTTATTGGCGTCTTTGAAGTGTAAGTATTGGCGGTAATGAAACTTTTAAATGAGCTTTTTTGGATTCTGAACTACTGATTTTTTTACTAGATCCTGTTGGACGTGGCATGTTACAAGTTTCAAAAGGCTCTTTAAATTATTGTAGCAGGCTGAAGCTATTAAATTATAATGTAAGCTCTTTATAGATGAAACAGGCAAAAATACAAAAAGCCATTCATCAATTTATCTTTGTTAAAAAATGAAGTAAATCTTACCATACACATGAATGACTTTTGGCTAGACAGACCTGAACTTGACAAGATGGACTCATTGGTATGGGGAACTTCTTTTGGAATGTTAAAATGGGAGAGGATATACAAATTTTACCTGAGGGTGACCCAAGTCAATATGGCAGGTTTAGTTGCTTTTACACTCTTTCTGAGTTATGATCTTGATTAAAAACCTGGTCATAGACATTCCAAGACATTTGGGCCATCTTATGTATCAATATAATAAGATGTCTTATTTCTCTGATACTTTCTGATTTCAGGGTGTCTGGGGAAAACAGTTTCTCAACATACGTACTTTGGAATATAATTTTTTATTGTTGACTAATTGAATCATAGAATTGTTGCGTTGGAAATAATTTTAGTGGTTTAGAGCCTAACCTCTTCAATTTCCAGGAAATGGAAAGTGAGGTTTCTTGAGTTAAGTCGTCCACAGTCAGACTGCTACTTTAGTGGCAGAGTTGGAACTAAATGCTCAGATGTTTGTCTCCAGATTCCTAGTACAGTGCTTTCTGTGCTACATACTATTAAGTAGACAAACCAATGAGTTACCTTCTCATATCATATACGTAGCCAGCAGGGTCGATTATTTCCCATATGCATTTCTTTCCTTTCTTTTTTAAATAACTACTAACCACAATTAATTTATTCCCCTGCCATGTTTAATGACTATCCTTGTGTGTGTCTCCTCGAGCACAGGTGTGAACTCCCTAGAATGGAAACCTGCTGTTATGAGAGGTTTGGGGATTCGATTGGAGACGTATCGGCTGAGATAGCAGCAGATCCGAATAGGTCATATAATAAGAAGGAAAAACATCAGATCGATCGGAAAGGGAAACACCAGATCGACTGAAGGGAAATGACACAAATCAACCGGAAAGAGAAACACCAGGTTGACCGAAAAGAGAACACATCAAATCAGTTACTTCACAGTAAATCAATTACTCACAACATCCATGCCCCACTGCCGGGAGAGTCCTGTCAATCGACACGGCTGGGCAAGGATCACACATCCTGGGCAAGGCGTCCCTTCCACAGGTGCAACTCTCGCCGGGTCTCAGTCTCCAGCAGTTTATATAAGCAGTTACAGAGTTTACAGAGCAAGCATCCAGTGTTTCCATGCACAAATGGTTATCAGTGGCGTACGTGCACTGAGCCCCTTGGCTAACGTCCCAACCCAGCAGTTGTGTACGTGCACTGTTTTCTTTGGTTATCGTCTTAGCCCGGCACAGATGGCCAGTCCATCCCGTGCTATGACGCTCCAAGAGCCTTGAAATGTTACAACTTGCAACTCCCTCCGTGGGAGAAGGGCCAGTTCCCACCACGCAGAAAGCAGCTTTTATATTTCTTTTTGTGCTGGTGGCTGTAGGTCAATGGAGTGGCCAAACATGGCCGTACTCATGTCAAGACACCTGCCTGTGATTGAATTGTTGGGCCAGAGGCTGATGTGCATCTGCATCTTGACGAGCTGCAACCAAATCATCCTCTGAAGTTTTAACAATTTCCATTCCCTCCAACAGTGTTTGAGTCATCCTTGCCCTGGGATTGGTCAGATTAGCATTGTCAGATTTTTAAATTTTTGCCAATCTGATGGGTGAGAAATGAAGTATTTGTTTTCCTCTTTTGACAAACGCATAGAGCTGTGCAACTCCCAAAATTGAGATACAGAGCAGTTCCAGCACCCAGAACTCCCCTGAGCTGCTCTTTTGTAGTCAACTCTTCCCCCAACCTTAACCCCTGGCAGCTATGATCTGTTGTCTTTCTCTATGGTTTGTCTTTTCTGGAATATCATATAAATGGAATCCTACAGTATTTGGCCTTTTGAGTCTGGTTTCTTTCATTTAGCATGATACGTTTATTTGAGTGTTCATCCATGTTGTTCATTGTATCAGCAGTTCCTTCTGTTTTATTGCTGAATGTAGTATCCATTATATGAATTTACCACAGTTTATCCATCCACCAGTTGAAGGACATTTGAGTTATTTTCAGTTTTGTCTTTTTTGACTATGAATAAAGCTGCTATAAATCTTTATGATTTGAGAAGGCAAACAAGTTTTTGTATGAACATGTCTTCTTCTCCTGGGTAAGCACATAGAAGTGGAATTCCTGGGTCATATGGTATGTGCATGTTTAACTTTATTTTAAAAACTCTTTGTGGTAGCAAAGTCATGGCCCACAAAGATGTCCTAATCTCTGAACCTGGGAATACATTAGTTTACTTGGCAAAGGTGAATTAAATTTGCAGACGGAATTAAGGTGACTGATCAACTGATTTTAAAATAGGGAGATTATCCTGGATTATCCAGGTGGACCCGGTGCATCACAAAGGCCCTGAAAAGGGAAAGAGAAGCAGTAGAGGAGAGAAAAAGATACAACAAGGGAAGCAGGGCCAGAG